>NC_034411.1:55298444-55511495 GCF_002078875.1 Numida meleagris
GGCCCGCACAGCCCCCGGGGCCGCCCCGTCGGGGCGCTCCCAGCCCCGCGGCGCCGCCGACCTGAGGCGGAGGGAGGCTCGGCGGGCCGGGCCGTGCCCTGAGCTCTGCATGAGCATCGCTTCATGGGGAGCGCGTTGTCCCCCAGCATCCTGATCTGTTGTCCTGTTCTTGCTGCTTTGCGCACCTCCGACGGGAGCTGCCCGCTCTCTCGGCCTCCGTTTGTCCAGCTCTAAATGGGTCTGGGCACTGGGAGCAGTCAATTGTAAGATGTCACTTTCTTACAAGTAACGGGGATAATAACTCTGCAGCCCCGTTAGGATCCAGTCCCGCATGCTCCGCTGTTAACGAGAGCTAACGGTGCCTCCCTGCTCCGCACTTCTCGGCACACAGAGGCCCGCAGCACAGCGGTAAACCGGGCCGGGACCAGCGGGTCTGCTGCTGGGAGCAGGCACTACTGATTTTGTGACCGAAAATGCACGTTTTGGGGAAATGCTGCAATTGCCTGTAGTTTCCCACATAGGTACAACCTGAGCGGTGTGAGGTTATCCCTTCCTGCTGCTGTGGGAAGTGTCTTTCTGTGCTGATTTTTGCAAATATTTCAATGTGAACTGAGGCAAATCCAACATCTTCTCCATTTGGATGCAAATTTGCTGAATAAATGCAAAGAATGTCCATTATTGCTCTCAAGAGAACCGTTAGTATGCCCAATTTTCTTCTGAAGGTTTTATGCGAGACCACATTTTTTCTCCACTGACTGAATAAATGCTTTTTTTTTCCTTCTCACACACATTTAGTTTATAAACACATTTAGTTTATAAAAATATTTAACATTGCAAAGAAAACATATTTTATCACATTGAAAATGAAGAGGGAAATTACACCATTGCTCCAGGTTTGAAGGGTGGTCTTCCCCCAGTCCGCATGTGTGGAGCCCACTGAAATCAGGCAGACATATACATAGGCTCCACTGGTGCTGCTTCATTTTTAAAGTTTAGCTAAAAATGAGCCACAGCCCTCCTGTTTTATTTTCTTTCTGGAGCATGTGTAGCCCAAGGCAATTGGGATGTAAGGGTTCTTTTTGGTAGACCCTTGCCAAAGCCCCAGAGAGCAAGAATCCCTCTCCCATGTGTTCTGTGTGCGGGATATGCGCAGCAGCAGAGCTCTTGTGTTACCCCCCCAACTTCATTAATTAGTGATGTCTCTCAGCCTATTTATAGTAATTGCATCAACCGATGGAGTAATTGTACGCAGTGCCACTGTGTGTTCTGGGGATCTTTTACTTACACAAGTTATATAAGTAATTTAATAAAGGTAATTATATAAGTGGTAAATACATGTCGAGTTACCTGGTTTCCTACACCTCTGCCACAAACAAAAACCTCGATGTGAAGCTAAGAGCATGGTCATTTTGCAAATCCCTGTTGAACGTCAGCCCTGGGATGTGCTGTGTGCGGCCCCAATGCCTCCCTGCAGCGATCTGCTCCGTGGGGCGGTGAGCTGAGCACTGCCAGGCAGAATGGGAGCTGGAAGGGAAATTGGGAGTAGAAGAGCAGTGAACCCTCATACCAGGGTTCCCCAGCTGGTTAGGTGGTGGCTGCGATTCATTTCAGGCTTTGGGAAATCCCAGGAGCCGCCTCTACCTGTGGGTTATTCCTGATTTTTCTACGTTTGCCACGTAACCTGAAGGGAGTACTGTGGGATCGCTGTCATGCAGTGCATGTGATCACACATGTGTTGTTCTAACACAAGCGTTACAAATGCTCACCTTTCTTTCGCTCTGCTCCAAAGGCATCTTCAAGTGCCAGGAGCATTTTTATAAACGTGTTGGTCTGTGCTTTTTGTTTACTTTCAGCATTTCTCTCAGCTTGGGCAGCGAAAAGCAATAAGCAACTTTCACTTTTTTAGTTTCACTTTTAGACTGGAGTTACTGTAACGTTTCAAATGCAGTTGTGGCACTTTTATAATTGAAAATCAGATTTTGGGGGGGATATTTTGGCCAGAAGAAAAATTTAAAAAGGTGTGTTTCCTTTTAATGTAAACTTCCTAACAGTTTCTGTTAAAAGAAGTTAAGAGGATTGATTAAAAGGTCTGGGGAGGAGGCAGGTGACTGCCTCTGGTTTAGCATCGGTTGTGTCAAGCACCGGGTCCCTTAGAGGTGTCTGTTCAGCCCAGAGGTAAGGGATGTCACCTGGAGTACTGTGTCCAGATACGGAGTTCTCAGTTGCATGAGAGACATGGGCCTGTTGGAGTGCATCCAGAGGATGGCCACAATGTGATCCAAGGGACGGAACACCTCCCTTTGAGGACAGGCTGAGAGAACTGGGGCTGTTCAGCCTGGAGAAGAGAAGTCTCGGGGCAGACCTGAGAGCAGCCTTTCAGTATCTAATGGGGAGCTATAGGAAAGAAGGGGACAGACTCTTTAGCAGGGTCTGTTGTGAAAGGACAAGGGGAAATGATTTCAAACTAAAGGAGGGTAGAGTGAGACTGGATATAAGGAAAAGGTTTTTCATAATAACAGTGGTGAAGCACTGGAACAGGTTGCCCAGAGATGTGGTGGATGTCCCATCCCTGGAGACATTCAAGGCCAGGCTGGACAGGGCTCTGAGCAACTCGATCTAGCTGTAGGTGTCCCTGTTCTTTGCAGGGGTGTTGGACCAGATATCTTTGATTCTACTTATGGCCAATCACGAGCATCAGCGTTTCACTCCAGTAAGATGCACTGGGAGCATGCACGCTCTCAGCACCCCATGGTGGGAAGGGTACCTTCCCCAAGAGCAGGAGGCAATGTCACCACCTTCATTTGAAGTTGAGTGTTGTGGGCATCTGGTCAGGGCCAAAATGCTGGTGAAGTGAGGGGCCAGCAGGAGGCGTGGTCCCTCCGCAGCAGCAGATGGAAGCAGTCACTCAGTCCACGCAGAGTCCAGGGACGCACTCCCTGTCCTTCTTTGCAGCATGTGTGTATCTTCAGAGAGAGGAGGAAGAACTCTTCTGACTACTGCTCCAGCAGTGGGGATGGCAGCACATCCATTGGAGAGCCCACTGTACTGCTGCACGAGCCTTGGATTGTACCTGACCACCCATACTGTGAATCTGTGATGTTCTGGAACAGTGCTAGTGTCTGGCAGCAGTGATTAAGGCTGATGCCATGCACTACCCTATTTCATCATTCATTTTAAAGGGTAATTTGGCCTTAACCTAGGTCAGGTAGCAACGAGAATCCAGTGATATTGTTAGACTGAATCAACAGAAATTTGGAATGAAAAAGATAATCAGCAGCATACGAGCTCTATTTCCTTTCTGGTATAATACCTACATTTTCTGACAGCTAAGTCTGAGGTGACTCTGTCAGTCTAAAAAGGGAAGGGAAACCAAGAGGTCTGCTGCCAGGAGAGACCTGTTGGATCAAGCAGTGCAGTATTAGAACGAAAGGAAGGGGCACAACTTGGTGAAACTGGAATCTGGAGTGAGGGAGCAAAGAGAAACCTTCCACGCTTGAGCAGAGGTTCTTTTTTGTGGTAAACCCTCTTTGTTTGTGTATGGCTTGGAAGGAGAGCAATGCCCCAGGCCTTTCAACTGCAAAAATAGAGCTCTATTTGAACGGAACATATGTTATACAGAAGCTGTTACTCAATTTGTTCTGAAACAGCATGGTATAGTGGGGAAAAAATGAGGCTCAGGACCCAGCTCCTTGGGCAGCAGCAGCACTGCACATGGAGCAGAGCAGGCCTGGTGCAGGGCAGCACCACTCTGAAACCCACCCATAGAACTGTTTCAGAAATTTGTTCTTTGAAAAATACAGTGCTAACAATGGGGAGCACTTACTGCACATAGAGCTCCATATTCCTAACCTGTCGCAGGTCACTTACATTCGAAGCGAGAATGAAGAACATGGTGGGGTGCTGACATCATGCCTTACCTGGAGCAATGCGTCCCTTCCACCCACTCTTGCCACACAGCAGACAATGTGCTTTCTTGCCTTTACCTTACTGCTAGCAATGAGTATTTCAAAGGCAATTTTGGTGTTTACTTATTTAAAACACAACGTGATAAAAACATTAGACAAATTTGATTAATAATAGAGGGTAGGACCGATAAATGTAAACATAGGCAAATAAGTTTATTTTCTTAAGTGACTCATTTAAGTGTACTAATATGTCAAGAAATAGCAATATGCCTTTCAAAATGATAAAGTAAACCCTATTCACAAAAGAAGCGATTTGCTCTATGTACCTGGTTTACCTCGAAGGGTGTGGTTACTACAGTGTGTGCCCGGCTGGCAAGGAGAGCGGCTTTGTTCTGTAGCTGCTTTCAAGTGTGTCCTCTGTCTGAAGTGCACCTTTGCACTGCTTTAGCAGGGAATCCAGCCTGCTGCTTTCCTCCCATTTTTGCTCTTGTAAATGCAAAGTGACCCCACTGATCGGTTTTGATGTACTGTAGGTTTACTCTGCTGTAAATGAAAGCAGAGCTCAACCTATAGGCCATAGTAGTGTCCATGAGGGTAAACACGTGCTGATGAGTTCAGCCACTTGTACAATGCCGAACACAGCAATATCTCACGGACACCCTCTGCTCCAGGTTACCTCTTTTCCCTGTCACACCTCTGGGGAGGCCCAATTCTCCCCTCCTAGCAGATTTTCTCCCGTCTTGTCCTATTCACCGTGATACACTGGAAGGAAGTACGATGCATTTACTTTGGTTGAATGGAAAGGCTGGGCAGCCTCTTGTCTTGTCAAGTCCATTGTTTATAAACTTCAGTAATTTCTTATTGTGCTGAGAGGTGTATAAAGAAGATGTGTCTTCTGTGGTCCTAAGTCACTGATGGAGGTCTTTCTTAGCGATTTCCTCTAATAGGTTAACCTATTATTAAGCCCATCTTGTAGGCTTGTCATGGTCACACAAAACCCTGTTCCCCACTCTTAGTTCATTATCATCTTACAGTATTCCAACCGTTTATGTGCTTACATTCTTATATCCCTTTCAAACCTTCTGAGTACCATGAAGAGGAATCAGCCCTTTCCTTCTATTTTACTTTTCCTTTACAGTTTCTCTGTTGCTGTGTATTCTAATGTAGGCCACATGGTAAAACTTTTCAGTTCCCACTGTATTTGTTTTCTATCTTCAGGCCCAATGTCACTCCTTTTTGTAGTAATCAGTAGGAGGTGCCAAAAGACTATTGAGAAAAGTAATATTTCCAGGTCAAGACAACATTAATCACCTCCATTTTATACCTTGCAACCCCTGTTACACACTGCTGTTTAAGAGCTGGTCAGATTAAGCTGGCAGTAACCTCGTGTATACAAATAATGCTGTACTCCTTCCTGACTTTCTTGTGCCCCTAAGTGCCTCCATCCCATCCAGCTAAACTTCTTTCATGTCACACCATCAGCTTTGAAATAAATTTACTGGATCCTAATTAGAAGACTAAGTATTTGAAGAGGTGATCGCTTTTCCTTTACATAACTTTGAAGCAATCCCTGTGTTATTTTTGAGTATTTGTGACCAACAGACCTTGTGTATTTTTTTCAAAAGCACATTCACAAAATGCTTTTTTTACAAGAACATTGTAAATTGCTTGCAACATTGCATCTGCATTCATCCACATGCACTGGTTTTCCAGTGTTTTAAGTGCTTCGGAGACCTGTAGAAATATTTCATGAGGTGTATAGTATATGTTCATCAGCCGCACTCAGAAACTTGCAGTGTGAGAGCTCAACTAGATAGGAAAAGGACAGCCAAAGGTGTTGAGCAGGCGGCATGCTCAGCTTTTTGAGCAGAGGGCACCTGAACAGGGGCTGGGCACTTGTTTTCCTTTAGGGATCTGAGCCTCGGTGGCTGAATTTGACAAGGAGTTACTCCAGGATCCAGTGACATCAGTGAATAGAAAAGCAGGCCTGCTGCAGGACTGGTTTGCTGCAAGCATTTGTTTTTTGTAGTTCCCTTGTGCATAACTACAAAGATGAATTGTGAAAATGAAAACAGTTTTAGAAGACAGGTGTCAAAATGGAATTTTCTGTGCTTTCCTTTACTTCTCCCTTCAGTGAAGGCTGGTGAGTTATATAGAAAATGATACTTGGAAGATTCTTTCATACATTTCTTATTTAGATGCCCTAATATCTTGCTGTGCACCCTCTCACACATGTCAGAGAAGTCATTAACTTCTGCAGTCACACTTCCAGTGCTTTCATTGTGCTCATTACTAATGACAGCACTTTCTGGACACGCTGGTGTTTGTAGCTCTATTGTTTATTGTTTGATTACTCTTGTGTTGTACTTCCCGTATGTATCCAGGGAGAATTCCCTTCTCTCTTGTCTTGTTTCTGCTTGCTCTTTCTGTGTATGCCAATTAATAATGAAGCCTGTGTGTGTGCTTCCTCTCCCTATGGCACAATGTAGTTTTCTCTACCTCTCACTTTTTGTGAAAAGTAGGCCATCTACTGTTGCTTTCTAGTATGGATTATAGATCGCCCAGCACATGGCCACATTATGCATACAGCTCCAAAGTTGGACTTCAGAATTGGAAAGCATATTCTCCTATGTATATGCAGTCACTTTTCCCCAGAGATTTTGCAATGGGAAAATCTCTATAGAAAACTGAAATATTTATTTATTTAGTAGTAACCCATATATTTGAATTATGTTCCTCACTGAAGTTACAAGGCAAGAGATGGCCAGCTAATGATTTAGACAAGTATTAGTGACAGTTTTTTGTCAGCTTTGCACTATTTTTTTGTTTGGCTTTGTGTTGGTTGTTGTTTTTTTCTTCTTCTTTTTCTTCTTCTTTTTTTTTTTCCTCTGTGTGGTTATGAACAGAAAAGTGACTTTAAAAATTTACTCTTGCAAATACACATATGTATTCTCCATATGTCTTCTGACTCATATCTAGATAGTATATTGACGAAAACAAGCTCCAGCGTTGTCAGCACCAAGTACAAAGAGCTGTGAAGAGGGAGCTGGACCATCGTCTGCCTCTTGTACCAGTTCACCAGTTCGTTTCTGATTTCTCGGTTATTTTTGGAGATGCTACGGAAACTGAGTGTCAAGAGTGCTTAACTTCTTGGCAGGGGTGAACTTGCTTTGGGAAATATGGTTTGCACTTCAGTTTGATGGGGATATGAGTGCTAGATAAGAATCAGATACAGCCACATACAGTTTTTCTGATCCATACATTTAGGTTGAAGGTAGATATTTCTTCCTTTCCTTCCTGTGAAAACTGGTGCAGGGACTTGTCGTGCAACATTGTTATTGGGAAAAAATTTCCTTTACTTAGTCACCTATTAGTCTTAAGTCTGTAATAAAGTATTTACTACTTTGCTCATTAAGAATAAAGCATGAGTGCACTAACTTTATTATGCTGAGTTCATTTCTTTGTTTGCTTGCAATCGTGTATAATTTCTTAATGTCTTAACTCTTTTTGTGTTTCTGCAGGGAACTTTCTCTAAAATTCTTTATTCCAGTTTCGGGAAATTGCAGTTTTCAAGGATATTCCCTTTTCTCAGTGAGAGGTACAGGTATGATGATAGCTCCACTGGAGAGTCTTTTTTTTTAAAGTACACCAACTTTATATAAGAAAAAATTACAGAACAATTTCATCTTTTTGAGAAGCTGATTATTTTTAAATTGATCATTAAAAGAGAGGCAGTCTTGCACCGGGTGCCATTTCTGTGAAAAAGAAAATGAGAAAGGAAGTAGGGAAAAGTACCTCTCATAGCTCTGAAAATGCTACAGCGAAGTGGATCCTTAGTATTTATGATTAGAAATATGGCAAGTAGAGACAACTCACTTGTCTTAACCATGACAATTAGGGAACCAGCTGAATTGCTGAGAGGTACATATGAATAAATAAAGCATCTCTCCTAACTATCTACAACTTGTCAGATGTTGCTTTAATTTGATGAGAAGGCCAATGTCTGCCTATACTCCTGCTCTCTGCCCAAATACAACCAGATAAAAGGACAGCTCTTAGGGTGAGGTACTAGAAATACACTGTGGCAACACTTCAACTGGATGTTATTATGGATCTGTGGCAAATAACTTCTTGACAGACATGTAGGAACTGCACGATTATACTGGAATGTTTCAGGAATTAACCTCAGATGTCCTAAATCCCAGTGTAGTAGGCCAATGCACACACACACCCCCTGGGTTAGAAGAAGTGCGTTTCTGGAAGAGTCTGGGCAGAACCAAGAAACATTTTGAATGCTTCTAATGTAAATGAAGAGGCAGTCAACAATGACAGTGTTTAGATGGGCTATCCCTAGCTTTCAGACTTGGCCAAATGAATGTCAGGAGCAGATTGCACTGCTTAGAGCTGCTGCTTTGGGATGCTTTAAACATGGGCATACTTCACAAGTTTCTTTGATTGCACACCTGTGGGGGATAAAAACATTCCACTGAATTCATACATGTTATCTATATTTTTACAATTTGAGCTACCAGTGGTTGGTCTTGTAGCGAATCATGTAATTTTTTAGCCTCAGATACCTTTAGGCTTTGCAATGTTGCTGTTACTGTTTAAATGTGCAATTGTAGCCACCCTTGGCAGCTGTAGGATTTTCTGTAGAAACATTTTTATGCTGAGACAAATTTTCTTATGAGTTTGCAGGAGGACTTTTACTCCTCATCTAAATTTCCATCTAAATCTAAATGGTTCAGAGACCAATGGATATTGTCATAATATAGCCTATACAATCTCTTTCTTCTATAAATGGATGGATGGATGGACTGACAGGTGACAGAGATTTTTCAAGAGTCAGTCACTGAGAATGCAAATGCTTCCCCGTGGAGTCTGTTTTATTTAGCTGACAGAACAGGAGCTGATCTGTACGTAACTGTGCCAAGGAAGGATCATCTTGTCTACACATTTCTTCCAGTCTCTGCCTTTGCTTCAGGATATTGAGGGCTGGTGATAATGCATTGGAAATTATATCTTGCCAAGAAAGCTTTGAAACCCTGCTCTATAAACCATGGTCCATTTTTTTCTTTATATTAGTTCCTCTGGAATTCCCCAGTAAGAAAGCACACTCTTAACCTTTCCAGTGACATTTCAGTTGTACTTTTCAACCACACAGTTCCTAAGTATTTTGGCTACAACTGTAGCCCAGCTGGCTATTTCTCTCCCTCTAGTGCACAGAGATTGACACCCACCCTTCTGGTCTTTCTCAAACAAAGCTGGCATTATCAGAAAATCACCCTTTTTGTACTGCCGTACTCATGTGTAGGTATTCAGAGGTTGTCTGGCTTTTTCAGCCTTCTATGGAAATAATGTGTTGGTTTTTTTTCAGCAGTTTCTAAAAGCCTCAGGGCCTTCCTGTCTTCTGTTTTCAGTTTCCTTTCCAGGTTTTAGGGATTACCCTCACTCTTCAGAGGAATATGAATTTTGTTTGTAATTAGTAACTCACTACTGTTCAAAAAGGCAAGATATTTTGTGACTTTGCACTCTATCGGGTTCTGGTCAGACAATTGTGTTTTGTTTGTTTTGACTTTCCCAAAGAACAATGGCCTGTAGATTTCCCTGACCCTGTGGTGTCTTTGCTTTCTTCCACAGGATAAATATATTTAGATTTTTGTTTCTGTAACAATACCCATTGTTATGAAAACTTATGGTAGGACAATGTCATGCCTGACTTTGCAAAGGCCCAAATAGCCTACTAGCAGAAATATTGTGTTAGAAACTACTCATGAAACTTTTTGTCATTTCATATTAGATAGGAAAGAAAGAGAACTGTTCTACACTTTAGTGGAAAGGAGCAACACCAAGAGTACTTTTTTCCTTTATAAGAAACATCTTTAGGCCGTTTGGTTGATGAAACACTACTCTTCTTATAGAGTGTTGGAAAAAAAACAAACACTTTGCATTCCCTTATTTTTTGATACAAATAAGCTGATTGCAGAGAATGAACTCAGAGTTGCTGCAGACAACAGTGAAACTCACAAAAGATTCATTTGTAGAATATATGTCTTCATCTGTTCTCATTTCACAGGAGAGCAACATGAAACGCACCAGCTACTTCTTTTTGCAGGCAGAAGATATTCTCCCCTTGTAGCTATCTCCTGCTCTCTCTGAATTAGTAATGATGATGTAGACCCTGGTTCAAGGAAATACTTTAGCACTTACTAACCTTAAGGAAACACTCAAACCTCCATGACCTCCTTTTATAATTAATCACACATAGTATAGGAGTACTTAAGACTTGAGCCTTCCTGAATTGGCTTCTTGTGCTGAAAAGTGAGGAAATGTTGCCAGTATCAGAAGAATGATTTCATAATTAAAAGTATTTGCCAAATGGAGAAATTTTGAAAATAATTTTGAGAATTTGCAGTTTGCAAGTTCTACCCGAGTCGACGTGAAATACTATATCTTGGGGAAAAAAATGTATCTGCCTGACTGCTCTGGGAGAGTGGTTATTGTTTTAATGCAATTAGTGCACTGCATTCCTCTGAGGAGTTTGCCAGTTTGAGCTTGGTCTATATGCATGCTGTGTTGCTTCATCCTGCAGGACCTGCTACTGTGATGCTCAGATCTCTTGGCTGGTTCTTCCTGACCTTGTCAGGAGATGAGCTTTGATGCTCTGCATCACTGCTATCAGAGCATTGCTATCTCTCCAGCATTTTGTCTTCTTTGCCTCACATGTCAAGAGACTCACTTTCTTCCAATGAACCCTTTGAGCTTCTGCATCAGCTGTATTGGCCTGGCATTACAGCTTTACTGACTATTAGCCTGTGACCTTCACTGGGATGCATACACTAGATCCCGGCAAATGAGATGTGCATTGTCTCCTCTGTTAAATGCACTTTCAAGGCTAGTTCTTCCCACCGACCTATCAAAGGAGATGCTTGTGAATTTTAACTTGGACTGATAAAAAAGATTCTTGTATACTAGCTCTGGCAATAGACTTCAATTTTAAAGCCTGTTTAAAGCTCAAATGCTTACCATGAGTTAGGAAATCTACTTTCTGGGGTTCATCAGAGCTACCAACACAAGAAATAGAGCCTAAGAAGAATGGCCTGCATGCTCCCTCTTATTGCCTTTTGTTCAGCATAATGAAAATGACCTTTCCTCTGGTATTTCCTACATTTTGCATTTCTAGCACATCTGTGGTCAAGATCAGCCTTTAAGTACTGCCTACTGCTTTGATTACATATAGTTGCAATGCCTTTCTGTGGCCTGCTGTTAGCTGGGAATGCTTTTGCAATGTCTGTCTCAAAAACTTTGCTAAGTGCCTGACTTATTAGGGACATCTCTGTGCGGTTCTTCAGAGTGCCAATGATGTGTGACTAAAAAATCATTCATCAATCCTATTCAGGAATAATAATTACCAGGTTGCCTTACATCTTGGCAAATACTTTGCAGAGTCTCTCTTTGGCTGTATTACCAACTCTTGGAGTTGTACTAGGGAACAAAGTAGTTAGTTAGTAGTTAGTTCAGCTTCCTGAGGCTTTCAAGGGTTTCATCTTTTTTTTTTTTTCCTCCTTGATCAGGAAAACTGTGGTCAGCAAAGAAATGCTCTGCGTTTTCTACTCAGTTGCAGAGTAGGGGATCTCTCCTTTACCTTTAACTGTCCTTGAGCTAAAACTTGGTAGATACTTGTGAAAATTCCTCTTAGTCTGACTGTTAACTTTGTCAGCATTTTAGTGCTTTGAAATGCTAAGACCAGGCTTAGTTTTTTGTCTTTACAAAGTTAAAGTTGTAAAAATTGTTTAGCTTGAAATTACACTGGAAAACACATTAGTGAAAACAGTGTAAAACATAATATTAATGCTATTAATTTCATTCAGTGCGGATCAAATTAATTTAGCTTATCTGTGAGAAAATCTATATGAATTGCACATGGTTTGAATTGATTTTACTACATCAGTTTAACTGAAAACAGTGTTATAAAACTATGTGTAAAAACTATATATAAAAACCATATGTATAAAAACTATGTAACTTCATACAGATGAGCCTCTTTGGTGGTAATAATATTATTTACATTTAAATACTGAGTTGTTACTGAGTTAGTAAAAGCTAAATGCCAAACTACCTGGGGAAGGTACAAGATAAAGAGCTAAAACGTAGCTGACTTCAGTGTGTATTGATTAGTTGGTTCTTTCCTGTACTGAGGTTTGGGCATAAAAAACTACAATTTACAAGGCTCTCTTTAACTTCAGTATGGCAGTTTCAGAGATGGTGGGTGAGGATACATAAAAAATCATGGAGAGGAGGCAAAATGTATAAGTGGTGTCTTAACCAAGTTAGAAAAAATGTGCATGTGTTTGTATGTATAAGTATATACATTAGATAAGACAAATAGAATTGAGACACAGATGCAGTCCTGAATTTAGTTCTCAGTTCTTTAACAGGCCCCTTTCAGAATGTCATATGCCTGCTTCTGTTCATAGCAGCACCAAAAAAGACTTTTCTAATAATCTTAATGAGGGCAGGACAAAACCCATGGCATGAAGCATGAAGCTCAGCCCTAGAGAGAATGACTTCAAGAGCAACAGCCAGCAACAAAGCACACAGGTACAACTTCCTCAGGTGCTCAAGGGTCCTCTTGGAATTGCTGAGGTCACTGTGAGGCTGAGTTTCAGTGCAGAGGACTGCATTACTGCCACGGGCCTGCTGTGTGACCCAAAGCATTTCATTTAGCTTAACTGTGTCCAGCTTTTGGACTGTTACAAGCGGTAATATTTCCATTCCTTAGAGGATGTTGCAAAAATGAGTCCATTAATGTTCATGAGAGTCACTGAGACGATTGTGATATAAATCAAATGGAAAGTTACTGAAGCAAAAAGCTCTCTGAGAGAGATCTTTCTTTTAGAACAGTTTCTCCTTCTCCACTTCCTTCTCTCCACATGGTGGGGGTCGGCAGGGGCAGACACAGCTGTATTGACTTTTCTGATGTCTACAGATTTTTATTAAATAGCAGTGAGGCAACTTTCTAAAAGGGGAGCAATATTTATGCCTTTTTTAAAGCCCTCTACATTTTCAGCCTGAGAAAGTTCAACTTGGGTTTTTATATCAGATATTTAGGTCTGTTTCTTCCTGGAACACAATGCAACACGGAGGATAATGATATCGGTGTCATCCATACAAGGAAGACCTGATTAAAAAAGATGGACTCTTTTTTCATCTGAATTATTCCAAAGTCTTCTCTTCTGTCACGCTTAATCACCACAAATACCAAGACTATTTGTGAGGAAAACTTCCTTGTTGATTTTTAATGTTCCTATCTTTCTTTTGAGGCTTGAGAGATCTCAAAATACAAGGAGGGTTGCTAACAGGGGAACATCTGATATATAAAAGCAGAAAGAAAACAAAGTGAGCAGAAATTTGAATGAAGTTTATGTTTTTTTAAAACAGCTGAGAGAAACATACTGTGCCTTATTTGTTTTTTATTCTCACAGAACACGTTGTACAACAAAACTCAGAGCCTCCGTTGCAAACGATAGTAGTTGTAGTATTAATATGGACCCTTATCTGAGACCTACTGAAGTCAGTTAAAGACTTCCATTGATTGCAGTGGATATTAGATCAGGCCCCTTCAGAACACATTCTGGTCAACTCTTGTCCAACCGTTATTTCATAGAGGAGAAATGAGTTTTATCTCCTTTGTGCACTCCAGGCTTCTATCAGCAGAATGCCATCCAAGCAGGGGATCCAAGCACAGAAGCCCATGCTGCTCCCCTGGTGAAGTGCATGGGGTGGGACAGCCTTCAGGGAGCATCAACATGACATGTGAGAGAGAAAGGGAGGGCAGAAAGAGAGAGTGAGGGGAAATAAATCACAGAGAAGTACTGGAAAGTGAAGAGGTAGAGAGGTATGAAAATATCTCTTCAGTTTTTCTAAAAGAAAAATAGCCCAGTCATGTTAAGACTTGAGCAGATGGGAAAGTAAAGCTTCATAGCTTTAAAATTTCATATTGTCATACAGCTGTAACACAAAAGAGAGGCTGAAAAAAGTGAAAAATGTCCTAGCAAGTTTTGGAACAGGAAGGAGGGCATGCCAAATTATTACTGATGTTCAGTCCTTACAGGTGTGCTTTCTTCCTCACTTTGGTGGGAAATCCCCACATTTAATCTCATAAAAAGCAGCAGAGTGATTGTAAGCAACCTCCTACCTGCTGTCCTTTTCTTCTGCTTTTCAAGCCACAGTGAGGAAGCAGGAGTTAAGAGCCTGCAGGTTACGGCAGGTGGATGCAGTCACCCGGCCTCGCGTAGCACCAGTGGCAACGGGATGCAGGCTGTTTCATTTTTACTTCATTCATATTTTTACTTTTTAGAGCTTTTAAGTTAGCACTAATATGATGTCTGTACTGTGTTTGATATTAGAAGAATAATAACACCTTGTATTGTCAAGCTGACATCATGTAGCAGGAACATTCCAATATTTAGTGTGTCAATACAGTTGTTCTGATGTTTCCACAGAAACCTTTTGGAATTTGCTTTTTACAGCAAATCTCAATATTTTGACTACTTGCCCCAAACTTGGAAATGAAATTTCTTCTTACTTGATGTGATTCTTGTCTCACTTTCACTCCTCTTACCTGCTTGTTCCCATCATAATGCTACAGCTGCAAAACCAAGATCAGCTCAGTCCTGTGTACTTGCTCTATAGTCTGAAATAAGAGCAGAAATTTTTTTTTCTCTTTCTGTAGAAACTCAGATGCCAGGACTCTGACGTAAAAAGAACCTGAGGTAACTGGAAAAATACAAGGCCACAACTTACTCCATACAACGCTGGTGAGACCCCTCTCCTCCCTTTTCTTTTTTTATTTAACAGAAAGAATGAAAGATGAATAATTAAATGAGATCTGGCAGCAATTATGCAAACATACCACAAGAAAATCTACACTTCACAATATTTGGTAGCAACAGACATACACATTGCTACTCCTGTATGTGCAGTGAAAACATAAAACATATTCCTCTAGCTAGTTAGAAAATGTGAATTCTTGAAGAGCTTTTTCCAAATACTGAGTAAAAAAATCCATATGTTTTAATTCATTTTTCATTATTGTTGTTTTTCACTATTTTTACAACAAATAAAGTACTACAGATGAAGTGTTTGATGATAATGATCTAAACAAGCTAGAAGATGCCTTGAGAAAAAATCTATTAATTACTTTTTATTAATTTACATCTCTTTAGATTTTTACAGTGATTAAAGATATAAATAAAGATTTTTCACCAAGGGCCTGATCCAAGGCTTGTGAATGGTAATAGGTGATATCACATTTCTAATAAAACTAATTGGCAAGGTTTCTCCATCAGAAGCAGCAAGATTTTGAGCCTTATATTTTGAGCTTGAAATTCCAGTTCATGCAAGTACAGCTTGTAAAAAATAATGAACTGAAAGTTGAGTGGAAATCTTGAAGTACTTGTTCAATTAAATAAAATTGTTTTCATGTGAACATACTAATTTTGGAAAAAAATTTGCAAGAAATTATCAAAATAGTTTCTCATTTCAATAGTCATATTCTATATATTCATTGTATGAAATACACAGGGCTTTCAGTACTTACTATTTTAGCTTTTTCTATCATAGCATAAGCCAGAATCTTAAGGTCTAAAGTGATTATCATGACTTAACCAAAGTAAGCATTTACATCATATTCTAATCTGCAAAAAAAAATCTATTATTGAACATTTCCTCTAATTTGGGAGGAAACAAAATGTTGGCATCTCAGAGCCTTGTAGGAGGTGACAGCACTAACTTTGTCACGTTGGCATCCTACTTCATTTGCTCATACGTCTGGCTTGTTGATAAGTTGTCTTACTGAAGCCACTGGAAATTCTGCTATTGAGTGAAATAGGATAATAGCTATGAACCTTACTTTCTTTTACTTTCAAATATATACACACCTTTCTTAGCTGTTCTTTTTACCTCACTGTCTCCCCTCCCTTTGCCTCTCCACGGGAATCTTGTATTTCATAGGGCTATGGCCATTTCATGTTTAATCGATCAAGTGCCACATGGTGACCAAAGTGTCTCGCTCCCAGCATGCTCTGTCTCATTGCATTGCCCCTTGGGGTGCCATCTCTCTGTGATTAAAAATGTCCCTGTTCTGTTCATGTAAGCTGATTCTGACCAGCCAGGAGGAAGGACAAAAGAGGAAGGATGCTTGTGTGGTTATGGTGTTAGCCAGAGCCTCTGGGGATGAAGCTGTATTTCCTGCTTCTGCCACAAATGGCTGTAGTGACCTGGGGCAAATTACTTAAAGTGCTGTACAACCCCCTAAAATGGAACATAGGCAGCAGAAACACCTCAAAAGTCCTGCTTTGGTTGGTGATGGCTTGAAATTCATCAGGCCCTTGAACTTTTCTTTCCATCTATGTGAAAAAATACTGTGGTGTGGACAAGAACTAACAGCGCAAGGCCTGGCTCATGCCTGAGCCTGCCTGGCCAAAAAAGCCTTGTCACTGCTCCACCCATCATTCCATGGCCAGGGACACCGCGTAGCTGGCCAGCTTGCCTGCCACAGGACCACCATGCTGAGTCCCATGAGAGGGCTGCTTGCTGCTGCTCCATAGGGCTGGAGGTGGTGCCCCCATGGCCGTGGTACTGATCCAGCCTTGGGGAAGAAGAGGCATGAGGCCCTGTCCTGGTGAGTGAGCTTTGATGGCCACTAAATGACTCTCATGCACTGCTTTCTCTAGCAGTGCATTTTGAAATAAAAACAGTAAATGATGGGGTGTGAGGAGTACCTTCCTGAAGTCCACACTCCAGCACATAGGACTCTGGGGACTGAACAGGAGGTATACTTCTTGACCTGAGCACTTGTCACCCAACCATCCCATCAGGGGATGTGTCTCCCACATCAGTCATTCCATGGAGTAAATCCATTCCCTCTGAGCTGCTCTACTTGGCAACGTAGACACAGTGTGGGAATTAAGTGCTTAGAAGTTCAGCTATGTCCGTTTGTGTACCTAGCCTTCAAGTGCTCTTTATCTAAGCTCCCCACTGAGAAGTGAGGATGACAGAACTTTTCTGTCTTTTCTAGCATTTAGTTACTGGATTTCATCTTGTGGTGTTATCTCACTC
Organism: Numida meleagris; assembly: GCF_002078875.1. Taxonomy (NCBI): domain Eukaryota; kingdom Metazoa; phylum Chordata; class Aves; order Galliformes; family Numididae; genus Numida; species Numida meleagris. The sequence goes on from NC_034411.1 coordinate 55,315,472, forward strand.
GAGTAAAGATTTGATGAAAATAAGATATTTTGTCTCCTACAAAGATAAATGTTAGGCCAAATTCTGCACTTAGTTAAATACATAAGGTAACCAAGATCTTAGAGTTGTCTTTCTCTACTTTGCAAAAAGAGACAGAAAACCCGTTGATCTGTCCCAGATTTCCTTTGCTAAAAGGAAGACAAATACTGTCCTGTTTTTATGCAACAAGATGGCTGAAGAAGGATGGGAGCTCCACATTCTGTTTTTGGTGTTTTATGGACTTCTCTACACCTCCCTTTTCATAGGTGTATTTAACTGATACACATTTGACCTCCTGTCTCACCTCTCTTTGCCACTATCAGGTGGTTAGTCTAACTTCTCCAAAACTGTATTTCTGTCTATACGATTAAAATCTCTGATTTTCATATCCTGAATCTCTGTGATCTCTTAAAAAAATACAGCATTTCTTTTGTTAAGAAAAGGGATATATTTTGATCAATGTTAATTAATCTTTGATAAAACTTTGAGAAGACAAGACAGTTGGAGTTTTTAAGCCCTTGTAGCCAGTGAGGGGGAGCTAGGGATTTTAACAGAGCTGTAAATACAAAAACAGTTTAAGGTGTTTTATCTGACACTGCTTTGTCAGATATTCTTTAGCTCCAGAGGTCCAAGAAAACTCAAAAGAAGCTAGTTACGCTTTCTAGATACCAGTCTAAATGATTATAGTTTATTCCTTGGACATTTGTTGACTGAGACAGATTGAAGATTATACTTCCCTTTGTTTCAGGACTGTAGCATAGATCACGAATAAATAAATTAGATTAAAAACAGCCTTTTCTTTTTTTTTTTTTTTTTTTTTTTTTTTGTCTATTCCTTACTAGAGAAGATGAGGCCTGTATACTAAGTAACTAGGTAGGTGCATAGAAAAGCAATATATAGTTTCAATACAAAAATGATCATCTCTCTTCAACAACACCCTGTAATATGTGCTTCATCTGGAAGTACACAACAATCTAGAATATGTTGTGATTGTCACTTTCATAGACTTTGGAGTCATACAAGCCTATCACGCCCTTCAGTAAAGTTTGGATCAGGCTTTGGTTTCCTTTTCTGAACTCAGCACTGGCTCACTCAAAATCCTTGACCTCATTACTTGGGGAAATCTTTTCTGAAAAGTCCCCCACATTTTGGGTTCTTCTTTTTTTAGACAGCCTAATTTAGACACCTGCTGGTAAGTGTTTAAAGCCAGACAACCGTAAACAGAGGCATGCAAAGTCAGTGAATACTTTTGAGACCTTTCAGCCTTACCTCTGTATGGCTGATTAATTTCTGGTATGATTTGGGAGGCCCAGATGAGGTACATCAGGGCTGAATTGTGAAATACATGTTAATATTCAGAATTGTTTAATTTTTTCCAGAAAAGCTAATCAAGGTTTTCAAACTGTAAGGGCTAAAGGTAAGCCCTCAAATGTACTTAACTATCTGCTGATAAGATGTGGCCTGCTTGGAGAATGTTCTGTTTGTGTTGACCAAAGATGAACAAAACTTGTATTTGTTAGCTTCCATAACTTCAGGCACTTAAGACTAAACTGAACTGGTCACTTCCAGCTGGTATTAGCAACAAAGAGTCCTGAACTGAAATTTAGGTCAAAATTACAAGGATTGATATGATGAAGAGAAAGCATATTTGGTGGTTACCTTTTTCAGTGCTAAGCTCCTCACTGTCACATGGAATTAAAAGCAAAATCAAGAAACAAAACATTGAAAACAGAAATCCACAAGATAAAGAATCTGACTCATGAAAGGGATGCCCTTACTTTCCCTACTGGTAAAAATGAATCACTTCTGTGTTTGAGCTAAGTGAAAAAAAAAAAAAAAGTTCAACTGTAAATACTGCTTTCTTTTTCCTCCCTTTTACCCTGTTCTTGCACCTACAACCTGTGGTTGCTATGAAAAACATATTACACTAGCAGAAATGATAGCTACAGAGGCAGAGTCACCACGATACTCACCAGCTATCCTGGATGTTAATCTAGCTTCCCTTATTTTGTTCAGTCATCCGCGCTTTGGGTGGGATAATGTGAGACCAATTTTTGTTTTTTTCAGTTGATCTGTCTTTGAATTTAAGGCCAGTATCTCATCGTTTGGGAAGGTTTTGTACACAATTAAGATGTAGATGTGTTTTGCCTGAGCAAGCTTTTGAGGCTTTGATGCAGAAACTTTATGCTTGCCATTTTAGTTTATTATGTTTGATCAATCTTTATGGTACCTTGGTGCATGTGAATAAGCCTAGCCTTTCTCTGTGCAGTCTGTAATAGTAAAATAAAGAGTTGCAGAACTATAGATAATTTGACTATGTTGTTAACAAAAAAAGCATGTGTATGATTCAGTGCATAATGGAGATCCTGCCCCTGATCTTGACTTCACTGTATGTTGTCTATGATATAAAGGCAGAATGGGCTATGTGCCAGTGTTCAGTAAAACAAACAAAAACCAACAAACACTATTGATTAAAAGATTTTTTTTTTCAGTAAAAGACCCCATATAATCTAGAAATATGTATTTTTCTTTTTTTAAGAAATTACAGTAAAACTAAAAAAATACTCCAAATAAAACAGCACCAAAAATTCATTGACATAATACAGGCTGACCTATTAATACTTGAATAGTACTTAAGGCCAGACCATGACTTTTTATAAATTTGGCAAACTTATTTTTTCCAAGCAGGGCTATAGACAGTTTTCCATCTCTGAGCATCCTGCTTCTAAACTACCAGAGTGTAAATGAGTGATAGAAGTGTGGCACCATCCCCAAAAGGCTATCGCCATTGCTGTAAAAACAAGTGTAATTATCAGGTTATTGTTGAACCTGTTGAAATGTTTTTGAATCACTCTGCCAGTGAAGTGACTAAAGCCTTCCGGAATATATCCAAAAGACTTCATCCTTGATTTTCATACCAGCACATTGCATGTGCTAGTACAACCAACACTTGTATGAAGTGAAGTGGCCTTTCACTCAGATACATAGCATTTGCCCACTTTGCAATACAATATACCTCATGAACACTCTCCAGCACAGGCAATACCCTTCAATTGCCAGGATTTGCAAGAGGGTTGAGATGCAGAACGCATCTACTATGTGCTATGGATGTGACTAGGATACTTTTGGGGGCCCATAATATAAGCACAGATGGGGCGCTGTCTGAAATCTCCCCAGCAGAGTAAGCTAAATTTTGCTTTTTGTCTCATCCAGTTTCTGATCTGCCACACTACCCAGATAGTTTCTTCTTTTGTGTTGTGGCATTCTGCTTCTGTGTAGCATTGGATGGGTTTCTTCTCTGAATTTCAGTTTGCTAAATTTTCACCATTCTTCCCTTTCAAAAAGATAAATGTGAAACTGCAATCCTTTTCATCCAAGTACTTGTGGCTGCCTGCAATTTTTTTTTTCAAGTAGGATTTCTATTGTACTGTGCAAATGATTATGGAAATATTAAATACAACTAGATTTGGAAGAATCACGGCGGAATCTACTTGAGATTTTTTTTTGTTTCTTGCGGAATCACCGACAACTAGATTTGAAAATGATTTTTTTTCAGCCAGCCTTACCTACCTGATGGTGACCATATCTAGATTCTGCTTCTGTACAAAAACACTACATAGACAATGACAAAACTACTATGGTTGAGATACAGCATGTCTTCTCTTTCACCTTTATGTGCTAAATCTGGAACCTATCAAAGAAATAATTTGCTTTGGTTTCATACTCCCTCGTTGCCTTTTTTTTTATCGCTTTATTACCTTCAAGGCACTTGACATGGATTCTTCAGTAATTTGTTTGGAGATTTTGATGGACTGATTAGTTTATAATGCTTGGCATCTTCACACATTCTTCTCTCCCTCTTTAAAAAGTATAAGCCCTTCCTCACTTCCTGGGGCTTCCTTTGTCCTCTCCAGGTTCTCAAAGATTCATATCTAGGAAAGTATCTTCGTAAGTTCCAAAATCATCTAGCCTGGCTACTTCCAAATTTTCTTCATGTTCTTCCAGAGTAATTTTCATCTAGTTCTGTCAGCTAGAACATAAATCACTTATCTAAATCTTCTTCAGAAAGTAGAAACCTGCTTTTTCTGTGCTCTGTCCAGTATTCTTCTGTCTTTTAAAATACGTTTCCCTTCAAAGAGCTTGATTGCAATTTATCTTGTGCGTGTGTGTGAAAGCACATTTGCTTTCATCTTACGTAAAGAATAATACATCGCTTTCCTCTCTTTCTAATACATTAATAGCTGTTTTTTTCTTGCATTTTATGCTTTATGATCATTTACATCTGTTTTTCATCTGAGGTTTTCTGATTTTTCCCCTGTAAACATGCTTGGAAATAATGTTTATTAAATAATATGCCTCTCAAGAGTACTTGCTACAACTGTGGAAATCCTAATCTGAAGTCCAAGAAATAAAAGCTTAAGTACTACTTACTTTGCAGAATAAAGTTTCAAAATCAATGAGAATTAAAAGGAAGAAGAAACAGCTTACAATCGCTCTTCAGAAAGAAGGTGACCTCTTCATCTGACTCAAATCTGAAAAACAGTAACTATATGTTTTGTGGCATTATGAACTAACTCAAAGATACTGCACGAAATACTATTTTTTGCCTTTCTCATCTAATATAAGAAAATTCTAGAAAAAAAAATAGCAACTTACTAGGAAAATTGTGTTAAGTTATAGTATATAGATATATTTTTAAAAGTATTATTTACCTATAGAACATCATATTCAACATGGGAAAACCACAGCTATATTGTGAGATGGGTTTTGCCAATCATGTAGCTGACCTAAAAAGATTGATAAATATTGTACATACTTTACAAATAGCTTCTGTGAATACTTGTCCCTTGAATGATCATGCACCTCTCTCTCATCTTTAGAAGCCTGTTTTTTTCTACGGTGGCTGTGTTTTCTTTTAAGGGCTGCTTTGATATGCCTTTGAGCATGTTTCATTTGCTGTTTTGACTGGCTTGACTTCTCACTTTAACAATGCAGCTGAATTACAAGTCTTGCATTAATTTCAATTCATCCTTTTGATAACATTAATAAAAGAAGTCATTCTTATCAGTGGGGAGAATCAAGGAGTATTAAGAAGCTAAAGCAAGTGGGACAGAATAGGATGTGAATCAGGTTTGCCAGATGGGAAATGAACAGATGAGAAGAGTATTAAGAGTCACATGAACTAGAGGAGGAGGATGAAATTGGGAGCAGAGTGTTACTGTGAAAGTTCAGGCTTTGTAGGCTATCAGACTTGCCTTCAAATATCCTAGACTTTTCTTAGGAGCACTGATAATAGGCATTAGAGTTCCAATACTGATTACAACAGAGGAGGGTAGCTAACCTTTCTAGTGTACTGCATGAAGTTGGGAGCAGGTCACACATGGCTGCTATGGTGAGATTCTGCAAAACAAGTCTGTGTAGGGATTTGAATTGACTGGATTAAAAAAAATAAGACAGAGGAGGTTCAGATTCAGGCTGCCCATGACTGAATTCCATGCTCTTTCCCACCCATTCCAAAGAGCAATGGTGGGATATCTGAATGAGTGGCTGCTTCAGCTCACACCTGTCATCACAACCTCCTCCAGGATCCCTCTGGCTGTTCTCTGGGGATATGTACTGAGACTTCTTACTCTTGGCCACAGGCAGATTATTTATGTCACCTGAAGGAGCAGAAGAATTGGCTGCTATGGATGAGTATCAGGAAAGGCAGGGAGCAGACAGGTCATGAACTACTGAACACAGTTGTGGCCATACTACTTTAAAATAAGAGACTGAGTTATTAACATTACTATCCACAAGAGAATTTTCAAAACACTGAGTGGTACTTGGTGCCTTGTTTGCAATGAAGTCAGCGAGGGCTGGGCACCTGACTCTCAGCTGTACCTCCGTTCTGCATCATCAATTAGCGTTGAGAGGAAATAAAATTAGGGAAGAGATGGTCTATGGAGTATTACAGGAATGACTGGAAATGAGGAAGGAAAGAAGAAGAACGTAAAAAATTTATTCACATCTTGGTCTTAAGGGAGTACTGCATCGAGGGATTGGCAATCAGCAATGGGAAGTATGTGAGGCAGGAAAATACATCTGCTTACATCTGTGGAGTGAAGTATTTTTTTTTTTTTAACAAAAGACTATTTTGTGTAATTGCAGGTTTCATGTGTTAAAATCAGTTGTTGCTTCGTTAGAGCATTTTCAGTGTGGCTGGTCAATTTGTAGATATATATAGATATCCTTTGGAATCCAAGAAGCTTTTCTCTGACTTTCAGTGCTCTGTTTAAAATAGAACTATGGCTGTTACTATAATACAGCTTTATCATGTGCACTATTCAAGTCTGCCAAAACAAATAGGGATGTAAAGGAAAGAGAGAGACAGTGGCTGACAGAGTAATGTTCAAACTGTCAAACTCCTTATAAACAAATTAGCTGATCCTAACCTAGTTGGGACTGGGAAACTGTCCAGGATTTTTATTTTTTTAATATAAGATGACTCTTCATTAGAACTGAAACAACTGCTTCACTGGCCCTCATTACATCTCACTCATCAGAGTGCTTGGTATGGCTAGCAGAGAGAAGTCTTCCTCCTTGTCTTATCCTTCCTGGATGTATATCAATGCAAAGGTTTGGGGAAGGGGCTAAGGAAAAACTTCTTTGCTGAAGATGACCTGGAGAAGAAACCTTCAATAGGCTGCTGTTGATGTGAGAATGCTGAGGTGTTGCTAGAGGGATAAGCCAGAGCTGAGCCATTCCACCATACCACACCAGGAAGGACTTCGTCGTGATCTTTCTCAAATGAGGCCTTTCCTTTTCCAGCTACTTGAAATAATTATGTGCTTGTAATTTTTCCTCCTTGTACCTTCTGGAATTGAGCCTCTGACAACAAATGCAAAGATGAGAAAGGCTTCTGTTGTTGAGTTATGCAGGTGAGCTGTGCTAGTTCTCAGCTGTCATGGGAAACCTCTTGGTGTGTGTACGATGTGCTTAAATGTGGTGCTTGGGAGAAGCATTCAGAAGTCTGTTCTTCAAGTTCTGTTCCAGTTCCAGCAGGCTTGTCCACCAGCTCAGCCTTCTGCTTGAAGAATGAACAATTTGTTACTTCAAATGCCTTTGGATTATAGATTAAAAGTGAGGTTTGGCTAGGTATCAGTGGATGGTTGCTGGATGCTGGGGAGCTAAAAGGCCACAACCAGAGGGAAGAGAAGGAATCTCACATCTTCTGTTCAGAAACAAAGACAGAGGAAAAGAAAACCCTTGAAAAGGGAAAATTAAGAGTTACAGCAACCACATATTAGAGCTAATTGCCCGGACACTTTTACAAAATTTGATTTCAGTGTGGGGGGAACTTAATTTGCTCTTGGCAACAGGGTAGAATGCTTAATTCAACTTAACAAAAATACGTTTTTTTTTGAAAGAGGAAACAAGACTGACAGAATTTTGGCATGTCAACAAAAGACAAGAATACAAAAAGAAAAGGATTAGTGAAAATGAAGATCAAGAAAAGATCAAAAATATATTGGCTAGAGTCCAGGAAACATTTGTTACATTTTATAAGCAAGGCTATTCTTCCCCAGTGTGTAGAACAGAGGAACTAGCTGATCTTTACCTAAAGCGGTATTGGCCACCCTGCGTGCTAATGAACAGATGTCCCCATAGGAATCAGAAAAGCGTTGATCAACATACTGTAACTGAAATGGAGTAAACTGCCAGGTCCATGTGCACTAAAAACAAATGGAAAATTCAGTAGAGACTTGCACAATTATACTGATTTCTGAGTAAATATTACTGCCTAATACATTAAATATGACACAATAAAATGGTTTTACATTTAGTAAAATCTTTTCTTGTCTTCTGTTTCTTACAGCACAAGGATTTGAACTGCACAAAAAAAATCATCAAGCAGCAGGCTTCTGTGAAGGAGAATATTCTTTTCCAGGTGATAACCAAGTGCCATGGGATAGCAAGAATGCCAAAATATTGATAAATCTAATGAGATCAGACAAATCCATAGAGAATGTCTCCATCAGGAGGTTTCAGTTTTCACCAAGATTTCTGATAGCTGACTGCTAATAAATACCAGCATCACTCAGTACTTAGCCTTGTTCCTTATGAGCTTTTTTGCTCATGGCTGATGCATGCATCCAACACTGAACTAGATCAGTCTTAGGACTGATCCAGTATCAGTAGTTGTACAGTCTTACAGTCCAGCCTTGTATTCTGCCCTCTTTTTCTAAAAAATAGTTCAGAAAAAACTCACTCCCATCTGAGATTTCTGGCTGAGACTTGGTAAGCTTTCCTTTAAGAAGTTAAAATAGCTCAAACCAAGCTGAGAGTGGTTTAGTTGGCCTCTGCAATATTGCACTGAAAGGGACGTGGAGTGTTCACATGGTGAACAAAGATGTCTCAACGCTGTGCTCACTGAATAACACAAGACCAGATTTTTATTTCATATGGTTGCACTCACTGATGTATGCCTTGGAGTAGAACAAAAATTTGGAGCAGAATTACTGGAAGAATTATCTGACTATTGATGTTTCCCATCCAAAGTTTTCGTATTACTTCTGTGTAATAAGATGCAGTAGAATGATCCGGCGGAAGAAATTCTTCCTGCAGTCTTAACTATGCTAAGCAGATTTAACTTGAACCACTTTCCAAAACTATTCAAAGTTATTCCAAAGCTGTATAATGTCGATTTTCGAAGCTGTTGCCTGTCCAAATTATCTGGATACTGTAAGATTGCTGGGAGAGTTTCACAGTGCCTAAATTCATATCAAGCAACAAAATAGGTTCAGGACAGAACACTGTGAAGACTGTCAGGAGTACTAGTACTAATAGAGCCGAGTCTTTCACTGCTAAACTCTATCCACATGGGCTTTGCTGAATGTGTCAATTTACTTTGATTTAGCTTAACTGCCTTTTTTCTGATATGGAAAAAACATTTTTTTTCAGTTTATGTTATGTCATTTGGGAAGGGATTTATGCTTGACTGGAAGAAACATTCTCATACCTGACAGAACGTCCATGGTTTTATTTTTATCTGTGCAATGATACTGGTGTAAGCAAGTGATTAAACATTCCTGCATAAATAAGGTATGAGTCACTAGCTCAAACAGAGGCCATGTTAGCAACCAAAAGATAGAATCAGATGGCATTCCAGTGGTCTACCAGCATGAGCTCTGTTCCTTTGTTCCTGTTCCTAGGAAATGACTGTCAACACCAGAATTAAAAGTAATTTACAATTGGAGTTGGAGCCGTCAAGTTCTTAATGCACTACACTAGAAATGGACTTCCAAGTTACAAAGAGCAAGAAATGTAAGCAATCTTAACCTACTACAGCCCACTAATATGACTAAAAGAAGAAAACTAAATTGCAGTTTTGTGATATGAAAAGCTGCCAAAGCTATTTGTTTGAAAAAAAAAAAGTTTTTGGAAACAACTAGAGATTGTTATCAGAGTTTTAAAAAATGGCAGTGAATCATCAGAAGTCACTTGCAATGACTCATAATGTGGTCAGAGTTTTCACATGCCAAGCAGGTACTTTTCTTAAACAATACCTTTTGGTCTGTCTGTCTTTCTCTCTCTCTCTCTTTCTTTCTCTCTCTTTCTTTCTCTCCTTCTCTCTCTCTCTCTCTTTCTTTCTTTCTTTGTTGTTGGTGTTTGTTGTTTTTTTTTTTTCCCCAGTTATTCTCAATATTACTTAGTATTTAATCTTCTACAGCAGTTCATACTACCAGGACATATGGTTCATGGTGCAACGCTAAGCTCTGTACCCATTCCAGTTCAACTCTTACACACTTAGAGTAGTCAAAGGCAAGAGCTGAACTCACCTTTGGATTACAGTGATTTGAAAGAGAAATGTGCAGGTACTCAAGACTGTTGATTGCCACAAGATTGCTTGTGTGGGCCTCTCTCCCCAGGCCCTTAGTGCAGCTTCTGTGCCCTATGCAACCGGGACCTAATCCACAGACCACTGAAGCCCACTCATGTTTGACTTTACTGAGCTTTGGATCTGGGTTAGCAGCAATGTTGCTCATTGACATTCTTGCCAGGATGATCTTAGCTGTCATCTGGAGCAGTGTTAAATGTCTCAGAGGGATGCAATTGTGCTCTAGACTGCTTTCTTAACTCCTGCCTTGTTAAGCACCTGTGCAATGACAGTTCTTAGAGGTTCAACAGCAGCTAGGTGGGTAGGATTTCATTTTCCTGTAATGCATGATTTAGTGCGTACCATGCTACTTCCTTCAGGATATTAGCCTAAAACCACTTCACCCCATTTTCAAAAACACCTGTTAATTATTCGATATATTTTTTTGACTGTACTCAGTCTCTGGGGAAGATTTGTGCTGCAGGTTTTGAAGGTGATTTTCCATTTGGCTTGTTATATAATCTTCTTTTATATTGTGTATGACATGCTTATCTTTGGAATTTTTCATTCTTTTAACAATTAGTGCATAACTGTACCTAATAAATATGATCTATATGTTATTCCCGATACCTACAGTTACATCGGAAAGATGTGAAGATGTGCAATAATTTTCTCCACATTTATTTATTTAGAAATTAAAATAAAACCATACATGCTTGCAAAGATGCTGAGCATAATTTTAAAGGTATTCATTGTGTGTTTATTTCAAGGTACTTCATTTTAGAGTGGGAGAAATATTCTTCACCATTAAAATAATTTTTTTAAATACAGAGACTGATCCTTTATGCAGGTTCAATTTAAAATCAGTAAGATTAAAGCTGTAATGCAGTTTTGACAGTAGTAGCCCCCACACTTCTCCCTCCTGGCATTCTTGGAGTGAAATCCAAGGATTTGCTGTAGGTGGAATAAGAACATCTTGGGGAACAGTTCCTGGGGCTCCACTGCATCTGGGCTGTGCAGAGTGGCTGGGATCTCGAGCTGATGTGCAGCAATGACCAAGCCAACTCCCTACTGCTCTTGTTAATGCTAATCTCATCTGCAGACAGTTTTGCCCTTTTGTCCAGTTCAACAAGGCCAGCACCAAGTGGCACGTGGCTGGATTTGAGAAAGCAGTCATTTTGATTCTCCTCTTCTGGCATACTAGAATGAAGCTGTGGAGGCATGTATGGAGTGGTGTGGTCTATGAATGTGTTATCTCCTTTCTGTTGTTTGACAGACTTTTGATCCCCTGCTGACTCATACAAAAAAGAGTTGGCAGAGAAGACAAGGGGGCCATGTGCCCCTCTGGTGATAGCAATGAAAAAACAATGTCTTGGACTGAAAGTTTGTTTCAGCCTTTGTTTCAGAAGATATCTCTCATTATCAGTCTTTGCTTTGAAACATATATTCTTCCAATTAATTATATTCAGTTTTGGTTTTGTACTGGTTTTCAAATTATTGCTTTGGTAAATACATATTTCTATATACAATGTGCTAAAATGCTTTGGGATAGTTACTTTCTTAATTTGACCTGAATTTTTGTCAGTATTGTTTGGAGAAAATTGATAGTCTTAATCAAATTGAAATTATAATCAAAATTTTTGGGTGCCTGTATTACTGCTGCACTTACACATGGTACTTGCGTATTCAAATAAACATTTTAGTGCTTAGAATTGATGCATAAACATGTAAAAATACTCCTTAGCTATTTTGTGCATAGATATAATGTCATTTATAGATGCATAAGATACTTCTTAATGAATATGCTTATTGAAAATCCTACAGCATGCTGAATATTTCTGGTGATTGCAGGAAGTTTTCGTACGTGTAATTAATAGGTGGTTCTAAGCAGAGGAATAACTGGCTTTTTACAGATTTTGATCCTTTTATTCCTCAACCCTTTCCACCACAATAGCCTCTGCTCTACAATAATTCCCTCAATACCTCAACTGGTAAGGAAATATTGCTGCTGTGCTTGGCTTGATTGCTGTGCTTGTCAGCCAGCCACTTATGTTTGGGCTCACTGGCCAACGAGGCAAACATTTTTTGTAACTGCTGAGTTCTCCTTTCTTGTGCTCTATTTACAGTACTGTGGGATGGTAATGCACCTAGGAGATAAATTCTACGAAACATTTAGAATTGTAATTATCACTGAGATGCTATCCACACTTAGAAATCTGTAGAAACTGGCCAGAAAGAAACTGGGACAGAAAGATGTCTGGACAGCACAAACAAATTGCTGTTTTCTTAGGAAACCAAGCTAAAACAAACAAACGAATAGCAACAACCAAACAGAAAATATATGCTATCTGACTTAGAGTACTTTCCCCCATATTTCAATAATTCTAAGACCAAGTTTGCTGCAGAGAGCTGTACAGCTGCTCTGGAGCTCAGATGCTGAAACTAAGTTTTCACTGAAAAAGCAACAAATTACAGTTTTGTGCAGACTTAGTATTGTAAGTGAAATTTCCAAAGAAAGAGCAGTATGTAAAGCTTTTTCTACTTTGTTCCAGAAGGTCTGGTCTAATAGAGTAGGGAAATGGTATAACCACGTGAAGATAGAGGCCATAAGCATAATCCAACATCTCACATAGTGTTTCCTCTAATCTAGCTAGAATAACCTATAATTCTCTTGGCTTTGGTTCTTTTTATCTTGAAAACAATTTTCAAAACTTTTAGTGCTTTTGTAGACCCCTGGCCTAACTTTAGTCTTTTCTTTTTTTTCTTGCTTCTAGTCTTCAAGGTCTCTTAGCACCTGTTAAATGTCTCATTTCCCACACTTTGTGTCATCATGTGATAACACCAGCTGAAGGGCTTCTTCTGAAACAACAACCACAGAGGCAGCCTGTGGTTTAGAGAAAGGCACATCTTGCAGAGGGTGATATCCACCACTGTTGTGATGCCACCTGCATCTATGTTTGAAGCAGACTCAAAAGTAATGTGAATCATGTGTTACTGTGTAAGTTCCAGAGGTCCGGTGTAGGACCTTAAAAATGAAATCAGAATCAAAGAATCATAGAATCATTAGAGTGCAACAGACCTTAAAGGTCATCTTGTCCAACTCTCCTGCAATGAACAGGGTCACCTACAGCTAGATCAGGTTGCTCAGAGCCCCTCCAGCCTGGCCTTGAATATCTCCAGGGATGGGGCTTCTACTTTTCTCTGGGTAACCTGTTTCAGTGCCTCACTACCCTTACTGTAAAAAAACTTTCTCCTTATATTCAATCTAAGTCTCTTCTCTCTTAGTTTGAAATCATTTCCCCTTGTCCTAACACAACAAGACCTATCTCAAAAAGGAGGCAGAACAGAGTGGCCAGGCATTTTTTGATGTAGGCCTTAATCTTTTTTTCTGACTTTGAGCTATCTATTCATGAGATTCGGATAAAACAATATAGTCTAAATGTCATGCATCTATCTATTCATGTAAGAACGCATTTGGATAGTTTATGTAGGAGGTCAAATTATGTGATAAAAGCAGTCTCTTCCTGATTTATTATCTGCAAAATGATCAGTATTCCTGGGTGAGACAGTAAGGAAAGTCTGTCAGAAAGAAATGATAAACTTGCAAAGAAAACATGTACGTGTAGGTTTCATTGACATGAAGATGATAGTTGCCTCAAGTTTAAAGATAGTTCCATTATTACTGAATGTGAGAGCTGAGTAGAAAATCAACAGTAACTTATCCGTGGGTCATAAAACATAGCACAAGCATAAAATATTGTCTTCTAGCTCATGCTGATGTTACCAGGAAAATATCACTGTCTTCACTGGCTGTTGAATGAAGCAAAAAGAAGTACAATAATTATAGTAAAACATATTGCACATATTATTCTTGATAAGTTACTTTCTGTCTTTTGTACATAAACCACTGATTTAATTAATTTTTATGTAAAAGTTTTCTTGCTTTTATGGAGATCAATGTTTCGTTTTTGGATTTTTTGAGGGGAGACCTTTTGGTTTTGCAGAATCAGGTGTGATGTGAGAGCAGAGATGGAAATACTGAAATAATCTCATTTCTGTTTCTTATTAAGAGGCCCACAGGGAACAGTAAAAACAAATTTTCTCAGCCCAGGCAAGCTTAACTAGATGATGTGAGGTGAGGGTTGAAATATTTTCTCTGACCATCTGCAGGCCAGGGATCTGAGGAGCATAGAGCCCTTATGTATGTAGATGCTGTACAAATTCTGCAAGAATTGTCACACTCAAATTGCATAACCAACCATTCAGAGAACCATTGAGAACAAATTTCCACTAATGAATGGGGAATCTCTCTGTGAAAATATTGTTATGTGAATTCTCACATTAATGAATCAAACAGCTAAAAAACTGTTTCTTATATATAGCCATATTTTTTTGATTGATGGTGGATTAGTTGCAATTCCTTATTATTCCACAAGTCCTGATTGCTGCCTGCAGGTCACCTCACACCCACTAAAGCCAGCATCTGACCTTAGCTTCTTCCTCTGATCCCTCTTTGACTCTCCTGCTGGTGAGTCACAGAACATTTTTGTTCTACCTCGAACCACCTTACCACTTGAAAAGCTCTGTGCTGGCTTCACTTCCTGGTTTTCTGAGCTAAGTTTAGTTCATGAGAGGCTGCTGAGCTGCTATACACAGGTAACATTGAGTTGGAGTTCACCACAGTTGTTAAGGGTGAAGACAAGGTCACCAGCAAACAGGAGGAAATCACCAGCTGAAGGAGCTAACAATATTGACAGAAGACCTGTTCAGCACATGGGAACGTACCTGGAGCTGTGCACATTCGCAGGAGAAGGAGCCTACAAGTGCGGCCTGCACAGTGCTCTCCTTGCTGCCCTGGCGCAGTATGAGACTTCTCCCTGCTGAAGACATCCAAATCTGACCAGCAGAAAGCCTAACAGGGAGCAATTACAAGCTAATACTTGCACACACTGACAACAGAGGTCTATATTTAGAAATATATACTCCACTCATCTGCTGAGCGATAGGTGTACAAATGTCCGTACTTTTACATGAGACATTTATTCCTCTTCTCAAGTCAAGAACAAACAGTGAAAAATCACTGGCTATGTATGTACTGCAGAGAACTGGTAGAAATGATTGATTTTTAGGTAATGATTTAATCAGTTGGCTTTTAAAAGGCAATTATTTAAAGATTTGGAATTTTTTTTTAATACAAATGTCCCTTTTTCCTTGGAGATTTCGTCAGGGGGAAAATGAATATAGAAGCATCCATTATTCCCCCCTTCCCTGGGGCTGCAATTATAATGTTAGGCCAGATAGCAACTATTACCTGCCTGCTTCCTGTTATTTTTGGAAGTATCTTCAACAGGGTGAAAGTGCTTATTCAGGGTGTGGGAATAGAAAGGTTTTATTTCACTTCTCTGAATATGAACTCTGTATTGAGCCAGCATTTTACATGACAAGCTAAGGATCAAAATCCATTGAAGTGAGTCTTATTTTAAGATCAAATAGATTTGGAAGGGACCCTGAAATAACAACACATATCCTGTGAGGATCTGGAGAACACGTTACATTATCGTTCTCAGAAAATGCTGTACACCATGTGTCAGTGCCTGCAAACAGCATTTTTTTCACATAACCTCGCAGAGTACTGTTCACACTGTCAGGAGTGTTAAGTCTGTATCAGGCTTAGTCTATAAATAATCACATTTGCTTATACCTTGAACAGATTGTTTGAGCATTCTCATAGGAATAAATCTTGTTACGCTGAAGAAACTCTTTCCTCCATTCACCAGTCAAAACAGAGTAACTTTCTCCTAACCTTGCTGAAGTTGAGCTCAAATTTAAACTATATTAAAAAGTCTGTCTATGTTCTACTTTTTGCTACTAATACAAAGATTAACTTAGAGAGAAATAGGACAGCATAAAGACTGGCAATCTGGGTAAAACTTGCACAAACCTAGTTTTCCATATTTTGCCTTTTCTGAAGGAAATGTATGCAATCATTTTGACTTCCCTCAATTATTATTTTCTTTTCATGATATATATACATCTATTTAGTGACTACAGTTTTGCCTTCCATTCTCATTTGTTTATTTCCCGGTTTATCCCCAAAAGATTCTAAGATTTCATTTTGTACTTTGGCATAGTTCGTAAATCCACTGTATTTAAGGCTTCTTTAACTACCATTGGGGAGCAATATGCTTTTCTACCACTTCACACATAGCTTTGGATACTTTTGGATTACCTGTCAACATACCAGATACTCTTAAAAAAAAAAATTGAATACATGAATCACAAACAATCTTTTTCTTCTCCACTTGGAGAAGTGATAATTTTTCATGATACGCACTCAAAGGTAATTTGTCAAGTCTGCTTTAAAAAACTGAAAAGCATCATGTCTTTATTCCAAGGTGACGGAAGTCCTGTAGAAGCACACAGTATGTGCTAAGCTCCTACATTTTTGTAAACTGGCAGGCTGCCTCATCAGCCAGGGAAAAATCCAGCACCACACCCAAGCCTCTTTTTGGCCCTTTCCTCAGACAAAGTTTATTATCTGAAATGCAAACTTTACCAAGCAGCACAACACAAGGTTATTTCCTCTGACTAAAACTACACCCAAAGGGCCCTGTCACCAGGAGTCATTGGATGCAGACAGGTTTCTTGGGTCTTGTCAGGCCCACTTTATGCCTTCCCTTGGGTCCCTTAGGACTGGCTGATTCCAGGGCCCCTTTACCACCCTTCTCCTACTCATAGGGACAGCCTCAGTTGTTTGCCTCCTCTTTCCTATCTTCTTGCTTCTACTTTTTTTTTTTTTTTTCACTTAATCTTGTGTTTTTACAGATAACATCCATTGACATTTTCTCACTGCCTGAGAACACAGATAAGAAATTTTCTATACCTATTATTATCTTTTGTTACTTCGCTCATGGTTCCTCTTGCAGTAATAGGGTGCCTCTCTGAAACAATTTACTCACTGGAACTCAATGTACAATTTTGCAGTTTTGTTCTACCAAAATCCTCTCCTTTGTATATTTTATTGGTCTTTTATTGTCAAAATAATTCATGAAAGCCAGTGCAATTATCTCAGTTGACTTTCATGAGGTTTGGACCAGGCCCCAAATGCATTTCCATAAAAAGATGGCCAGATTATTTTAGTTATAGAGTATTAGTAGAATTCTGCAGTGGCATTTATTGAGAACAAAATGTGAATTTCCACATAAGCATAGCTGAATTAAAATAAAGTAGGAATATTTGTTGTTTCTTTTGCTAATAATGCTTGTACTGATCTGAGTCTCCTTGTAACATTTCAAATCATTCTAAACTTTAACAAAGTTAAGTGATGAATACAGAATGCATCGCAGCTGTGAACTATGATATCAAAATTATGTTCTGTAATCCAGCAGAGCACTGATGCATCTCTCTAATATTTCACCAGAATAAGGTTTCTGAATGGCAAGTAGGTACTAAAATTTATCGCTACAGTATTAAATTCATTCCTGATTGACTTTCATTGAAGTCACTTCTGCCTGCCTTGCCAAATAAATTACCCTGCTTTAATTCCTCAACTTGCGATACTGCTAAGTATCAATTATTAAACACTGAATAGAAACAATTTCATTATTTCCTGAATATCCTGTCAGCTTAGGTAATGTGGATAGACTGCTACTATTTATATTAAATACTTCAAACTCCAGGAACAGTTTCTGCCAAATGAGACAAGCTGTTCAGCAAACAGCGAAGTGATGAAACCCAGATTCTTCTGCACTGTACATGTTGTATCCCCACTGCCCTTCACAGCCACAACTGTGGCTGTCTCTGTATCTCTGTGACACCATTTTAAGGCTCAAAATGCTGCTAACTTGAAACATTATATGTGTAGAATAGGAAATGATTCAATTTTGTATTATTTTCTGTGTGTTTAGTTGAGCACTAATTTGTCTCTCTCTCTTACATCTTGCCACAGAATTTTATGGAGACTGAAGGAACATATGATAACTGTTTTTCCATAAGCCTTCCTAAGTTTGCAAAAAACAAACAAACAAACAAACAAACAAACAAAAAAAGCAACCCACCCAGATTGCTGTTGTAGAACTTAATGAACTTAATTCTCAATTACCAAGAGTGAGGAGCAAAGAGAGACTTCGTTGCTTCATGGATCAACTCTGTTCACACGTGACAGAGTTATCGACGTGTTAGCCCCTTCAGGGGTCGTCTGCAAGAACAATTGGTGCAAGGTGCGCTTGATTCAGCATGAAGTCTTGTGGGAAATTATTTTATCCATAAAGAGAGAGATAAAGAACTATTTCTTTCCATTGTGTCCATGCATTTTTTTGAGAAAACAACTTTAACTTTTAGGGGAATTTAGCTTACACTACAACACTGTTGTGTCTTTCAGGAATTTCACTGCATGAATACAAACATTAAAAATATGAGGACTTCAATGCAAAGGTGGAAGTTCACATCTTTAATCAGCAACAAAATCACAAAAAGCAAATTATAACTGTAAGTATATTGAGCAAAATTTACATGTAGTTAATCTATGCCCAGCAATAGCTTAGAAATTGAGAAAATAATCTTTTCAGAACAGGATACTTTGGAGGTAGAACAAGACGCATGAGTTAAATTTTTGACACCAGCATTAAAATACTGATTTAAAAGAACTAAACCATGTCTGTTTTTATAAGCAGTGTGGGTATAAAGCTGGAGAGATGAGTAAGATACCTCCAGTTAAACTGCCACTGCACGCGAAGTAGTTGCTGTAGCACCCTAAGACCAAAAGTTTACATGTTCCTTTTTGTAATATACGGTGTACAGACTGGAGAAGTTTGGACTGGTACAGTTGTTTTCAATTGGTGTTTCTCCTTTACACTTCGTGGCTAATGTTTTCCTATTATCAAGGTCTTGCATATTTTCAGCACCCACCCAACTCTGTGGTATTATATGTAATTTTTTAAAGGTCTGAGTGACAAGTACATTGATATAAGTGAATCATCATTTTGCAGGCATAAAATTTTATCAGATTGGTTTTCAAGTAGATTTATACATTTAAGAGTCTGCATCTGCTATACAAGATTAGTGCATGGAAGATAGGACATTTGTTCCAATAGTGAGTGATAGAATTTTATACTTTAAACATGAAGCAAACTAGATAGTAAATTAGCATGTTAAGTAGTTCCTGTTTATCAGATACAGTAACCAAAGCTGAACTAAAAGGATATTATTGTGCAAGATTAGGACAAGTTTCCATTCCCCGCTACTGTCACTGCTTTATGTTCCAGGACTACTTTCAACCCTAGGACAAACAAAATATCCTAGGGTGGTAACCAGATGACAAAACTAGAAAAGTAAAATAAAGGAACATCCGAAGTACAGTATTTCCTTTGAGTGTGTGATGAATTTGCAATATGTGCTATAGGATACTTTAGTCTGCAGCACACGAGAACTAACTGAGAGAGAAAAAGGGACTTGACAATTTCATACAGAACTACTTCTTTAAAGTGAATCTTTTGGGGGGCAGAAAATCAAGACTTTAGTCAATGACTAGAGTATATTATCAGTTTGAACGACTTGTTTGTCTAGTGATATTCTCTATCACAGTCCATAATACCATGTAACTCTTTTCAGCTTGACATACCCAAATTATACAGATTTAGCAATGTGGACACATGCCAAAAGTTCGTGGTGCAGAGAGCAACAGACAGTGCAGGCTGTGTTGCGCATGCTACCCGACAGTGCTGGTACTTGAAATGAGCCTAACAACATCGTGTAGCTGAGGTTTCACTTTCAGGATATCCTATGACTTGCCTTAGAGCCCTTGTGTGAGTCTGCACTTCAGACAAAACTGGTCCATACTCAATGACTTTGCCAGAGCCACAATTAATATATTACTATCAAATGGTGATTCTTCTGTATGTATTCTGGAAATTTGAATTTATTCTTCTGCTGGAAGACTTTGTTACATTTCCCATGCGCTAGGCAATATTTTTTCCCTTCTAAGACAGTTTTTTCTTTTCAGGGCAATATCAAGAAAGGACAAAAATGAAGTCTGTAAGAGACTGTTGTATGGACTTTCCTTAAAAACACATTCAGTCTGTGCTGTCCAAGTTTATATAGTTGTGTTTTTCAAAGGCAGGTCCCTTTTCAAAGGCAGGTTCCAGATAATATTCTGGAATGACAGGCTGTCCTCCCAACAATCCAGCTATAATTATGTGTCCCACAAGCACACAAACGTCCACATTTCTTTTTAATATAAGGTCCGTATGTCTATATGAAGAGATCAGCAGTGGAATGTCCTCATAAGATTTGTATGAAAAATGACTATCAAGAGAAGTGAGGTACTTTTCAAACTGTATTCATTCTATGATTTTACACCTATGCTCCCTTATCTAATTTCTTTCTTTTACTGAGGCAACAGAATAAGATTCCACTGATTTTACTGGAATTTTGACTGCATCCCTATGTTTAAGAAATATATTGCCCCACATAAGTATTGATGAAGACATACCATTTAAAATAGCAACGAAGACCCACAAAAAACTTTTAAAAGTGCTTGCTAAATTAATGTGTACAGTCACATACAAGAGAATGCTGATACTACATATATGTGTGAATCATTATAATGTGCTTTATCACAGACACACATCTTATTTAACCTTGAGTCATGACAGCCTTCTGTTTCATCTTTTCCTTACGGCTGCAGCTCTCATTAATTTATCCTTGCAGTTTCCTCTAACAATTAAAAGTGGATTGAATCATTAGCATGAAGATTTCCATCCCTTCCGGAACTTTTGTATAGGTTTTAAATATTTGCTGTGAACATGTCTAAATATTTGCTTTATCTACACAGTTATCTAGACTTTAAAATCCTGCTAAGTTTTTGGCCTTGATCATTTCTTCTGGAACTGAATTTTACAATCTAATTCTGTGGTGAATGAAAGTTGTTTGCTTTTATCAGTTCAACTTTTTCCTCCTTTCAGTCTCAAGGCATTCCTTCTTTTAGTATGAGTGAAAAACAAAACAAAAACAATGGCTATTCGGAGCCATTGCCTACTATATATTTTGCTTATGTCCCATTTTACACATCTTCACTGTAAGACAAAGTCTTAGTCCTTCTAATTTTCATGTAAGAATTTTCCCATGTGCCTGATGATTTTCATCACCTACCTCACTCTGTAAGGACAGTACACTTCATAAAATTCATAAAGAAGTGAATACAACTCTCTGTTGCAATCATGTCATATTTTTTATTTGCATTCAATGGTAAAAACAATCTAGCTGAGACTTTCAGTGAGTGCTTCACAGTTGCTTAACTTTGGTTTAAGAAGAAGCAATATTGAAATAGACTACTATTTTTTTAACTAAGAGCATTACAACTACTAAAAATCTGGGTAATTTCACATTAAGAAGAAATAACAAAATTCACAAGATTTTCTGCTAAGCAAAAGTAAATGATTAAATATTAAAATTATTTTATTATGGATTAGCACAAATATCCACCTCTGATGTTCACACAATTTCAGTGGGCAGGAAGGAAATAAACTCTCATAGTGCTTACCAAAAGTGACCTGGTTAGTCATTTCTCTGTCAGAATTACTGGAGGCAGACTGATATGGTTCTCTGCTAGAGCAGTAATCGCTGCTGAAGGAGTAATGTGTAGTCAGACTGCTTTGCTACTGGGTGAATACCTTTCATGAACCTTGCGTTCAATTCCAAATAGCAGTAACTGCTAGAGGTAGGGATTGAGAACTAAAGCTTATTATTTCTTGAACACTTAAGCAGTTGGTCACTTTCCCTAAAATTAGAAATGGAAGAAATGATCACAATCTGTTTATGGCTTCTTGGAGACAGTGCTATAATATAAAATAAGTGCATTTCTGTATCAAATTATTGTTCTTGGCTTTTTTTTTTTTTTTTTTTTTAGGTCTTTATATTATATTGCTATACTTCCAAGTTTAATGTTAATGCTGTGGAAAAGTTATACAGCATATTATGTCCAACATTAGATAATCTTAGTTATTTTTAATACTATTATCTTTTTCCTTCTTTTAAATACTAATTTTGAAATACTGTAAACAATGTTACATTTGAATATCAAGCAAATGAAATGTAGGTCATATCTGCAGAGGTCATGGTAGCTGAAAATCCAAAGTGATAACACAATGAACATGAACATAAAATTCAAAAAATGAAAAATGATTATTTGATAAGCAGCTGGTGATTTGTGTAAAAAGCATGATGAGGATGACTAAAAGAAATATTTTTGCAATATGATGGTCTGGTTTAAAATGAAAAATGTCACTATTTGAAAAAGGAAAATATGCTAAATTTACATGATTAATATTTACTGGGCATTCTAACATTTCCAAAATGGGATCTAAGTAATTTTGGAGGTTTAAAAAAGTGCAGTTTCCAAGTTAAAGCTGCTGGAGGCATACTGGCAGAATGTTGTGAGGGTTGTAGTGCTACAGGGTCTTAATTTACCTCACTAGAGAACCAGATTGCACACACTACAATCAGTTTTTGAATTTAGAATTGTATCACCCATCAGAAGATACTGCCACAAATCTACGTTATTACACAACTTTAAAGCATGACATGTTCAGCCCCACATTTAGGAGTTTTCTACAAGCATTCCCATTGCAAACTTATTTTGAATCTATCAGCCTGCTTATCTACTTACTGACCTCTGCTGTCAGAATCAATGGAAATCAGCTGTTTAGAAATTTCAAAGATTTCTGCTTGGAATCACTACAGTTACAAATGGTTTAGGTACATTTTTGTAAATGGTCTTAATCCTTCAAAAACTGCATTTGAAAACATTCAGCAGTTCCTAAAGACTGTTTCGTGCCATGTGGAGCTTAACATACAGCAAGGGTATAATATTAAATCATGAAGTATGACAGCAGTTCTTCACTTCTGCATCTTTGACCGATACCAAGAGATTGGGACAGATAGTGATCAATACAATTTCTGTCAAACCACTGTGGGGGAGGACATTTATTTATGTCACTGAAGGTTGACAGTACATCAACATTAATTAGATATTTTTGTTTCCAGTTTTAATGTAATCTTAGCACCGTATGAAAGACATTATATAGAACTTAAGTTTGTGCAGCTGCATGTGCTGTTCTGTACAAATTGATTAGAAATATGCAAATAACACAAGGAAACAATCTGCACATTTGCATACAATTTGTATATGAACACAAACTTTGGCTTATGTTTAACACACCCTGCCTCTGGCAGAGGTCAGGAAGGATATGGTGTTGCAGATAGAGACAGTTTTGGTTTTACAGGCCAGGATGAGACAATAGCTAGGTGCCGCTTGGACAAACCAGGCTCCGTGTGCCTGTTGGGATGTGTGGCTGGAAGTAAGGTGAGGACATCTGGGCTATGCAGGAGGAGGCTGGATTTGCAGTTGTGTCTGGACAGGACACAACGACGGTAAACAAAGTATTAAAGGGCTTGAATGGAAGATAGAGACATCTGACTTGAGAAATACTGGTGGGACCACCTGCCTAGCAGTCCCTGAACAAGTGCAAATGTCTGGGGAAGAACTGAGTCTTTTGAGCTGAACCCCAGCGCAGGGAAACCTGCAGCACTGAGGCCCTGGAGCACTGATGGGCCTGCGAAGAACAATGTCTCACACTTCTCTCTGCTGCTGCAGCTTTCCAGCTGGCCCTAATCCCTGACCCACCATGAAGACAAACTGCAGGCATATTTCTTCATGACCTGGCTTTTAGGTGGTGCCTACATAGCATGGCATGTAAGTGAAAGCTTGGACATTCAACATTTAACACTGCCAGCAGCAATGCTAATCAGTACAGCCCATTTATCAGCCACCAGATTGCAATGGCTAAGGGTCACAAGCAGCCAGGTCACACTGAGCTGCTACAGACCCATCACTGCAAGTTTGTAATGTGCTTCAAATGCCTTTCCAACACTGCTGCTGTGATACTACACAAATACAGATGTTTTTGAGTGAGCGCTCCCTTCAGCAAACTTAGGCCAATCCACAACATTATGCTGTCTTAACAGATGGAACTGCTCTCAGGTTCAGTCAGTTTAAATAAGTACGCTTATACATGCAAACATGGTTGTAGCAATTTATTCAGTTTGCGCTGTGCACAATGGCTTACATACACAGGATTACACTTCAAGTCCCAATAGGACACCTGAGGCCAGATGGGCCACCCAGCAGCCCTCCCGCCTGTCGAGCCCCTCCTGCTGTGTGAAGGCGGAGGCCCCGCCACGCCACGCTGCCCCCACGCCCACCGATCAGCACGCGCCGCATCTGCCGCTTAGCGCCGCGCATGCGCGAAGCCGCGGCGCGGGCGGAAGTGTGCTCGGCGCGCTTGCGCAGAGGGTTTCTGCGCGACCCGGCGGAGACCAACATGGCGTCCTAGGCCCACCGTCCTCAGCGTCAGCGGGCGAGCGACGCGGCCGTCGCCATCATGTCCCGGCACAGGAACGTCCGAGGCTACAACTACGACGAAGGTAGTGGCGTGCAGGAGCCGGCGGCTGTGTCCGACGCCATTCCAGCCTCGGGCCTGCCAACCACCCGTCCCTTCGCGCAGTCCCGGCCCGCAGCCCTTTCCCGGCGGGCCCCTGAGGAGCCCTCGAGGCGAGGGTGCGGGGGATCGCCGGACCGGTGGGAGGGGAAAAGCAGCTCGCTCCGTTCCCCTCCCCTCCGCGGGGGTTGGACGAGGCGCCCTGGGAGGCCTCGCCCCGCTCCCCCCGGCCCCCCCGCCGCTTCCCGCCCGTGGCCGCGCTGCCACCCGCCGCCGACGTGCTGCCTCGTGGTCAGTGGGAAAACGCGGCCGTGGCAAGCCGAGCTCCGCGGGGTTTGCTGCCTGGCCCGGGGCTGCTGAGGCTGAACGCCTTTCAAAGCCGTAGGAGTTGCTTAAAGTCAGTATCGGTGTGACTGAGCCTCTCTTCAGTTTTCTGAGAGTTTGTGGGCCTAGTCTCAGTGCAGCAAATTGTTACTGATATAGTGTGGATAAGAGACAACATCTATAGAGCAACAGCGCTTCTGTGTAGGAGAGACATAATTTTGGAAGATAGAGTTGAGCATTTAAGGAAGAATCAGATATTTCTGTTATATTGTACTGAAGTTTACACGGAGTGAATGAGATCTCATGTAAGAACTTGGCTCGTGCTTACAGTAGAGTGGCTTTCTTTGTGTCCTGTCCCATTAATACAGGCAAACTGTCCTTTGTCCCCTTTTGCTCAAGGGTTTTATTTGTGTTGGCTTGCATTGTGAAAAAATGGGCACACTTCCACTTTATACTGGTATTTTAGATAACACTTTAGTATGGAAGCAGCTGTTTTGTTGTCTAACTTTGTCAAGTACAAAAAAGTGCAGGAAATATTTCTCTCTGTCTCTTCTCTTGCTGTTGAGTGGACAGATGCAAAGTTCAAAGGTTGGGTTTTGTGCCATGATTTTGGAATTTTGAGAGAAATCATTTATGATTAATCTGTTACCTTTGTGTGGTCTGCCTTGCTCTTCTGCTAGTGCAAGCGTGCCTAATAGAAGCCAAACCTTAGACTGAGTTGGGAATTTTTGTGCTGAATTTTTTCAGCCTCTGTAGGCATTTACTTTATCAAAGATTGGCTGTAATGTTGGTCTTAACTGGACCTCTGTCCTCTGTGTAAGCGGGTGTCCAACCTGTAGAACTCACTTCAGTGCTTGTACGTGGATCAGGAATTCTTTTAACTGAGATTGCTGAGATGCACTGTAAATTGATGTAACTGTATGAGGCCTGTGTTGCCATTGCTACTCTGAAACTCTGCTGCTGCATTACACATCAGATTTAATTATAGGTATGTATATGTGTGGTCTGTATACTTACGTCATATATTACTTATGTAGTCTCGTTTAATCTTGCTGTGTTACTTAGAATACGTGTATCTATATGGCTTTGTTAGGCCCAGTTATTGCTCTTCTATAATAAATATCTGCAGTATTTTTGGTCTCTTTTCGTAGGAAGGCTTCTGAGCCCTGAGGAAGGATTTTCAGCCTTCATGTAACTGTATTCTATTTCTGAGCTCTTCTTGAGGTAGCACATTCAGAACTGAATGAATTCAGAACTCAAATTCTGAACTGAAATCTGCTGAATTCCAGCAGAGAGTATGTTGGCAAGGTAGCTGTTGATGCTGTGGAATGTTTCTGTGGTTTCTAGACTGTTCTCTATCCAGTTTTAAAAAAATATTTTATGGGAAATGCAAGGTAAACTGACATTGATTCTTCCTATTTTGTGTTGAGAGATAAATGAACCTTTCATACCTCAAACAATCCTGTTCCTTTTTTGGATGGATGCAGTGTTTGTAATATTCCATTTCTGCGGCCTTTAAGTTGGTATCAGAGTACTGAATTTCTGTTTAGCTGCTAGCTGCCTTTTCCTCTTGCCCTTTAAAAAAGCAACAAACAGTATTTGTGAATTTGTCAAGCATACGCAATAAGTCTTCAAAAATACTTCATTATGCTTTTATGTATTTCATTACTCTTGGTGAAAAGTGCAAGATTTATATAATACTGGGATATACGTATATTTTATATTGAGAATAATTTCGTTTCTAATTATGTTTCCTGGTGATTGATTCTTGATATGGTTTTTAAAAATTTTAATTGGTAAAGTCTGTGGCTATCTTTGAGTAACAGGATAGGATTCTTGCTTTTTGGCTGAAACTGCTTCAACCTGCAGTTGAAGGAAATTGTGAATTGCGCTTTTGCCTTGCTGAACTTGAGTTGAAAGGTGGATGGGTAAACATGAGGATAGACCAGAGAAAAGAAAGCTGAGAAATAGGTAAGTATAGAGTAGAAATCCCAATCTGAGCTACAGGAGTAAGGATTGTCATAGAACAGTCTGTGGTCAAGGCTATCAAGAGGTCAAGCAGAAATATCAAGAGAAGCGCTAGGGGTAAAAGTTGGTAGAACTGAAGGAAGTTGAATTTAGATGGTGAGGGCGACTCTTAAAAATTTTTCTGCTGAGGAATAAAGTTCTGTATTATTTTAACATTTAACAATAGAACATCTTACCTTATTGTACTATCGTACAATAAGTTCTATCGTAACTTATTGTACTTCTGGAATACTGGAGTTGCATAATATCTTAATACCTTGCAAAATAACTGTCCTTTGAATGATGTTATGATTCTACATAAAAATTGTGCGGACTGATCTTTTTCTTTTACTTCATAGATTTTGAAGATGATGATGTGTATGGCCAGTCAGTAGAAGATGATTATTGCATTTCTCCTTCTACAGGTTAGTTCAAATAATTACGTACAAACACGGTTAATGTGTTCAGTCGTGCCAACTACGTTACTTTGCTTGATATAAATATCTGATTTATGGATATATGTTGATGGTGTTAAAATGTTTGCTGTCTTTAAAAAAGTATTAGTAGGATCCATCTGTGTGCAGCAGTTGTGATTCTGCGTCTGGTATTTGGTATCTTTTACACAACTTTGAAGGTACGTGGGGTAAGGAGTCTTTGTGGGATGTGCCATGGGTCCTTGCTTGCATCTGTTCTCATGCAAGTTGATGTGAAGCTAATAAACTTCTGATTACTTGGAACATGGCAAAATATGTGCAAAAATAGTGATGCTGTGTGCTCAGGTGAGACGTGATTGGAGTGGCTCGGCCTAGCTGCGTTCAACTTAGCTGTAAAACTGCTAGATTATACTAACCACATGAATGTCTGAAAGGTGATTAATTCAGGGTTTGCCTGGATTTGGTGGCAGTGTTTTTAGAGCCAAATAGACCCTAAAAATAGTATAGCTGATGTTGTTCTGGAGCTGTGCTACTGCAGATGACTTGTCTGGTTCTAAATCCTTGGTGTCTGTGATGTACTCTGTGACCTCTGGCCACAGGTAGTTGAGTTAATTGGATCTTTAAAAGTCTGTTTCTCTGTCATCCTGTTCTTTTTAGATAAGCTAATCTAGGTATGTATTTTTACTAATTGCAGTCATACTCTGATTTAAAAGGCCTCACACTGAATTTCTAAGTTTAATTGCTAGACTTTTCTCGAAGTTTTCTAAGGGATAAGGTAGCTTTTTATGTGGTGATGAAAACTTACGTATACTTTAAAAATAAATACAAAGTGTTAAATTACAGAACTAATTCTCATGTTGGTGCACAGTAATTTTCTTGATTCTGTGTCGTTCTTCGTATACAAAATAGACTTAGATCACATAGTAGTCTTTGAATATTAATAGTGGCTTCAGTTATGGCAATTGAATATGGAATATATGCATTTAGGAAACACTTGCTAAGATGATACTCCTGGATATTGCATGTGGTTTTAGTAAGCATTTCAGAGCTGCAGGCAATATTGAATTTGTGAGGACGTTAAAAGCACAAGGGCATCAATTCGTGTTACGTTTTGTATGTTTCTGAGAGCATGTAATGAGATTGTTCAGCAACAAGTGTTACCTATATATCTGTTAATGTGTTGTTAAACCGTAATGGAATGGTGCACTTGTTTCAAGTCTGCTGTGAATATACATTTTAACTAATGACTTGTATTCCCAGTGAAGTTCCAGGAAGAAAAGAACATGTTCCTCTGAGTTGATAGTGTGACAGTGCAGTCCTATACAAGCAGTATTTATTTATTTGTGTGCTATTGTTTATTTGTGTTACTATTATTGTGTGCTATTATTATTTGTGTTACTGAAGTTTAAAAGAAAAAAAGTGTGGAATAAGATTATATCGACATGAAGCCATACGGAGGTAATTCAGTATAGAAAGTAACTATTTTTCAGACCTGGAATATCTTTTTCTGTTTGAGTATTGAACTTGTAAAATACTTACATTACATGGACAGATACAAGGATATTTCCCAACCTGTCTTTTTGCTGTGGTGAAAACGGTTCAGCATCCTAGATCTTTTTTCTTGTAGTTTTTGTTTTTAAAGGAGGAAGTAATACGTGATTTTTTTTTAATACTTCAATTTTTACCTAATGTAGCAGCTCAGTTTATCTACTCAAGACGAGACAAACCAGCAGCGTTTGCTGAGCCATTGGAAGAGGAATATGATTATGAGGATACAGAAGATACTGCTGGTTATTGTACGTCCAATCATCAGCTGACTGAAGTTGATAGAGGTAATGTTAGAAAAATAATAATCAGACCTATGTCTTATCATAGACTTACTAAATAGTCTAAACTCAGTGTTACATGACTAAGTTTCTGCTTGCTATTTTGAAATCTTGTTTTAGAACAGCGTGCTTCATGATCAGTAACATCGATGGTGGTTCTTTGGGCTTGTAACTACTTTTTGTATATTACTTGTATGTTGCTTGCTGACATTGAAATTTACTTTTGTCGTGGTTTCAAGCACGACAGCGCGTGGGGGCCCCTTTCTCCCCTTTCGGAGAGAAGGACAGAAGAACAACCCAATTAAGATAGGGAGAGATAACAAATTTACTACAAATGGTAAAAGGATATAAGATAATAATAAGAAAGTAGATTTACAATTAATAACTCATATGGGAGAGAGAGGAAGGCCAGAACTGTGCTGCTGCTCACTGTGCTTCTGGAACCAAGAAGAAGCCCTCTCCTCCGTCACCTGGAATTGGAGATCATGTGGAGGCTCTTGGGAAATGTAGTACATCTTAGTGTATCTTCCTCTTGGAGAGTCAGAACTCACGTGAGACTGCTAGACAAAACCAGGAAGTACAGCTCCCAGTGCACTGTGCCTCTGCACCCAACAGCCTGTTGCATGATGTCATGGTATGGAACAGTGGTATAACCAGGACAACTTTCTTACTGGAAATAATTAGATTTGAGATGAAATATAAACAAAAGAACAACTGTACTGTTTCAGACCAAGGATCTGTGTAGCTTAGTGTCTTGACTCCACAAATGGGTCAAGGGGAGAACATGAGAAAGAGTATTTGTACATAGAATGGTCTTTTGCTTATATTGCATTCTGAATTATGGCAGGTAGTAGTATTTGAGAGGTGTGAAGTGATCCGTTTCCTTGAAACAATGTCATTAGATACCTATATCCTCTACGGTTTTATCAAATGCTATTTTGAATCCACTGGTCTTTGATTTCCACTCAATCCTGCAGCTGTGAGTTCCAAGCCCAGTTCCATACTGAATGGTGGGGGAAAGAATACTTGCTTTTGTTTTTCAAACTTATTAGGTAATAGCTTAATTGAATGTTCCGTGAAAAAGATTTACAAGTCTGTTTCCTAAATATCAGTAGCTAACTTTTTGTTTGTAACTGTTTTGGAATATTGAGAGTTACTTTTATATTAGTAGGTGCAATGTGTATTGATGAATGAATAGGAAATAACATGTATAAATGAAATCTGGTATTAAAAACGTACATTGCAGAAAAATCCTGGAACAGTAGACAAATCTAGATTTAATATCAGTTGAATTTGTAGGATCTATAATAATGCATAGACATGGGTAAATATGATAAGTCAGGGGTATAATACACTTTGCAGCAGGAAGTGGTGCTGTAGAAGGTAATCGGAAAGAGTAGGTCTATAGGTGCAGATCATCTAGACAGTGAAAAGGTCCATCAGTTATTAAGAGGCAATATTGGAAGAAGGAGGAAACTCATCCTGGACTTAAAGGAAAAAAAATGGAAAGGAAAACTAGAAATAACCATTTCTGCTGTGAAAGCAGCAGTGTTTTCATAAGACCTGTTTTATTTTAGTATTGTCATAGAGCACTTGGAAAAGTGTGAGAGTGTGGGCCATTAATACAAGAGTATTGATTGTAATCAAGCTAGCTGCAGAGAACTGGAGATTATTCATCCTGAACATCAGGTAATAAAATGTTCAACCCACACATTGTCCAGGGCTCTACCAGTCCTTGTTCTGCATCTGATTTAAGTAAACTTGTGTAAACTGGAGTTCTGCTGTATCGGAGTTGCATAGCAGAGTTCTTTCAGTGTTGCCATCTTTGAGGGGTTGTTCACATAAAGAATTTGCAATTTTCTTACAGTTTTAAGTCTTCCTGAAACAGAAAGAAACAGTGATATTCAATATATTCTTCTGTTCTGTTAGGTTTGTGTCTTTGTGATCAGCACACTACTTCCAGTGAAACGGCAACCTGGTTTTTTTGTTTCTAGATAGGTGGGATGTCAAGACTTAAGGAATTAATCTTACTGAAGATTTATATTGGCTGGCAGTTTTACAGGCTACTTTAACTTGAGGAAATTTGCTTGCTAAACTGTAAAAATCTTTATTTAAAAAAAAGAGAAATATGGGTGAGAGTGATGATAACTGTGTCATTAGACTTAAATTGAAAAGTGAAAGATGTTTGAGGAAAAACCACCTTTTTTTTCTAAACTATTGTGAGTATCTCTTTAGTGTAATTTTTCTTTCATTGTGAACTATGCTCAAATCCTGACAAGTGAAAATAACTTCTGTATATTTTCTAACTTTAGGATTTGATTTTTTAAGTTTTCTTTTTTCTGTACATTCTGTAGTGTTTTTCACAGGAGTGTAGGAATATGTTATAAATAGAATGGATTTTATGAACCAAAAAATATTTTACGATTTTAGAAGAGATAGTTTGAAAGCTGCTGCATTCATTCAGAGTTGCTAGTATTTAGACTTTTTCAACTTCTAGGTCCTGAGGGCCCCAAAAATGCTGCTTTACTTTTGATACAAGTTATAGCTCCTGTAAACGCTTAACACAGAAACCCATTTAACAGCATATTTTAACTTACTAAACAATTTTGAGTAATTTTAAGGTGATTACTTTTATTTCTTCTCTGCAGTTAGTTTTATAACATCGAAGTATTATGATGTTGAGACTTTGTAGACTAATAAATACATAGTAGTCAGTGATGGGTTCCTTGTTGCAATATTTGAAATGAATCAGATATTCTCCAGGGTTTCGGGGATAAAATTTTATTATGAAAAGAAATAAGACTAAAATTAATTTATGAAGGTTTTATCTGTTACCGTGATATTTCACTCCTGTTTTTGTTAATTAGATGTGTGGTGTTTGTAGTTAGCCTGATTTATGTTTTGTGTCAGTTTGTAACAGTAATTTGTTTTTTGTAGCTCGTCTTAGTTCATGCCTTGATCAAATGAGAGAAGTTTTGGCAGAGTCTGTACCAGAGCAAGCGATGGTGCAAGCAGTACTGGATAGTAAATTTGATGTACAGAAGGCTTTGGATCTTGTGCTTTCACAAGGCAGTAAGCAAAATGTGAAGAGCAAGGATGAGGATGCTATGATTGTAAGAAAGACGACAAAAGGTATGCTACTATTTAATTATTTGGATTCGGGATGATTCACTTCCATGTACAGTTTAATTTTGACTTCACTGGCTATGAAGATGATTATTATTGTTAGTAATTTATTGGAAATCTGAAAGAGACCAGCTGCTATTTCTTCTGAAAATGTTTAAAGGAAGCAGTATGTTTCACTCATGTAATTGTCAGCTTAAATTCAGGCTGTAAGCAGCCATCTGCATTTCATAGTAAATTTCTGTGTTTTAATGTACAACTTAGGACATATTTTCATTAAGTTGTACTTTCAGTCTTTGTTGCAAACTGACATTCCACAGTTTCTTCCTTTTTTTTTTGTATCATTTGTACAGTAACTTTCTTGTTTTGATTTAAACTTGAATCTCCAAAGTCCTTACTGGCATTTCTTTGCTGAATTGTAAAGTTGTGTAGGTATTTCAGTAGATAACCATAATTTAATTTAGTTGTAGAACTGCAGATACCTTTGTGTAACACTTTGTAATTAAATGCCTTTTCATGTTTCTTCTTGATTTTTTTTTTTTGATGCTGCTCTCTACTTAAAAAAAAAAAAAAATGGATTCATCGTTGTGGCTGTACTTCCATCTGAAAATTTTTGGCTATTGTAAGGTAAGGAGACTTTCTTTGTTTTCCAGAATTACTTGCTAATAAAAACTGTTTCTCTTGTGCAGTAGAAAATATTGACAGCACCAGCAAATCAGAGCTTGGAAACTTGGCAGCCAAAACTGGTTCAGCTTGTTCCTTAACTGCAAATGACAAAATGCTCCGTAATGTAGAAAAATCTGGTATATATTCATCTGAAAAGAAAGGATCCAAACCCTCTTCACTTATTCTGTCTTCTTCCAGTGATGATATCTGTATAGGATCATTTTATGAGCCTGTGAATAATAAGACAGAGAATCAGCTATCAGAAAGTGATAGTGTAGTAGGTTCTATTCCTGACAGTGAAGATGCTTGCTGTAGCATAGGAGGTAGCCCATCTGGAAGATCTTCATTTAAGAAGTTCAAATGCAAGGAAACACAGGACTTGGAATCCTTGCTGATGCAGAATGTGGCTTGTGATTCTGTGAGTCTTAAAGACAGCATTCCGTCTGTTTCCTCAAAAACGTATGATGGCAGTAGTAATGAAAATGTTTGCAGTCCTTGCGTAACGAGCGCTTTAGGAGAATTGGCTCTTGATGATGAAGTCAGTCATACTGCAAATAGAAAGAATGAACTCCTTGACAATTTTTCTTCACTTGTGCAAAGTAGAAAGCAAGAAAGTCCCTCTTCAGAGATGGCTGCATTGCCAGTGTTAAGGTCTGGAAGTACATCATTGGCTGACTTACTTCAGGAGCACCAGGAAAGCGGTGCAGGCCACTGTTATTCTTTGGCTGATCTTTATACCCAGTCAACAGCAAGTGTCACAGATGAGAATTTGGGAACCTCATCGTTATCACAGCTAGTAAGTCAACCACAAACTTCAAGCGGTATGCCAGAGTTAACAGGATCTTTGTCTTCTCTAGCCCTCTCTACGGTTTCTCCACTAAAGGAGGTTGAGAACTTAACGCTGTCTGATTTAATAGCAGAGGCTATTGAAGTAGATGACACTCAACAAAAACCAAACTTTTCTGTACTCAGTGTAACTGAATTGAAGCCCTCTAAAAGAACAAACATTGATTTAAGTGTCCTTTTAAAAAATGCGGATGCACCTGCAGAACAAAATGTAATAGGACAGTCAAATATCTTAATTCCTGAAACAAAAAGTTTAAAAGCAAAGCAGGGAAAATGTTCTGGCTTAGGTAAAACAAATAAAAACAGAAGAGGGCTTACTTGTAAGAGGCGGGACTTGTCCCTTTCATGGATGAAGGCTCTGCGTGCAAGACCTTCAGCTTTTGCTTTAACTTTATGTCTCCCTTATCCTCCAAAAGGTTTTAAGCGACGCACAATTGGTATGCATAAAGCTTTCCTGTACAGTAGACAAGTACAAGACGTAAAACCTAAGGAAATTGCTCCTCAAACAACCATAACACCATTTGACTTCAAAACAGCATCTCCTGATGATATTGTAAAAGCTAATCAACAAAAAGCTTTTACAAGAAAGTAGCACAAAGAAAAGTGAAAGAATCCATGCTTTTATCTTGGTATGTTGAAAAAAGAAATATATAGGACCTATTTACAATCCAGAATTGAGTTTTTAAAATTTTTAGTTGATGTGACAATTCACACTGTAAGATTGGTAACAAATTTGTATGTGAACTTTTTAGCTGTTGCACTGAATATCTTTATTTTTGCCTAACTTTCACTGACAACTTTTTTAACTTTTATGAAGTCTTGAACTTTAGTGTGTAGATATGGCATGTCCAACATCTTATAAACCTCATTAGACTTCTTGAAACACCTGTCTAGGGGTGTGTGTATGTATATATTTCATGGGGAAGAACACTGAAGTATTATTTTTTGAAATAACTCAGCTTTGCTATATAGGGTATAGTTTGGGGAGTGGGAACCTCAGTTTAGATTACGGCTGTTTTATTAAATGTTCTTAAAGCTAAATCTCCTGGTAAGGTATGCTGTTAAACTGCCACTCTTTTAATTTGTTATTTCTCCTCAGTGTCGCTATTTTCTTCTATCTTTATTGTACTTAGAAAATCTTTCATTTTTAAAAAGCCTCACTAACCTCAGGTTTTGATTGAAAGCTGTAATAGGACATGTATAGTTTTTAATAGGACCAAATTAGTTGGGGAGCAAGCACTTACATTTAAAATTGCATTCCCTTTCTTCCATTCTCTAGTCATCTGTCAGAATGTGATTTTCAGAATTTTAGAACAGCTGTTTTGTAGATACGTATGTGACACGTTTTTCAAGAGAAATTTTAGTAGAATTCTGTTATTTGTTCTCAAGTCTTTCAGAAAAGCATTGGATTAAATTCTTCTAACTTTAGCACGGGTGTCTTTGCTTAATGGAAGAAAATGTTTCAGACAAAACATAGGTGCTGTTTATATCTGCCTCTTGTCTGTTTTGAAGAGAGCTTCCACAGTGGTGTACACGTACTGTTTTCTATTGTTGCCACCCCATCTCTGTTATTTCAGAGCTTTACACTGAAGATCAGAATCGGGACATTTAGGACTGACTTTTTTAGCTGATAACCGGATTCTGGTGCCCTTGTTAGTCAAGTTAGTGACTGCGTGTATCTTTCAATTTTTCTGTTAGTATACATTAATTTTTTTGATGTACTTCCAGTGTCAGTGTTTTAGATCCCGATCAGCAATATGTGCAATAGAGGTACTGCTGCAACTGAAAAAATACATTTGTTCATATACTGCAATACACTTATTCATGATGAACTTGGCAGCTAGTATAGAACCGCAGATACAGTTTTAATCTGTTTTTCATTTAGCATGTTATATCAAGAAATCAGACAAAAACTTAAGTTGATTCCTGACTTCAGGTTGCACTATAATTTTGTTTCTAAATTAAAACAGGATGCGTTCCAGTGCACTCAGGTATAAATTTCATGTTCTGTATATTTTGCTTGTTTGTCTAGTTGATGCTAGCTTTTGTTTTGTAGGACTGTCAGCAATTTGACCTCTGACCTCACGAATGAAATTCATGTTTCTAATTCTTACTAATAAAAGTTCTATTTAATAACAGTGCTGCAGTGTTTACGTTCTAGATTACATGTTACATTTAGTCATCTGTATCCTTACTTGTTTCAAGTGCCTTAAAGCATTGAAGTATAAGCAATACAATCCAGCGTACATACTGTGTTCTCATAAGTTCATGAGCAGGAACAGAATCGTTGTACTTCCTTTGCCTTTTGGTAGAGGATCTACCTTTCTTCCTTAAATTACCATCCAGGTAGTTTCTTGAGCGTTCTTAGTTGCATATGCTTGAGGGAATTAGATTGTAGAAGTCTATACAGATTGTACATTATTTCATTGATTAGTTTCAGTAGCAAATTCTACTTTTTGAACAACATTAAATACTTTCTATAGCTGCCAGTTTCTCTGTAGTTAGTATTAACTTCTCACTGCTACAAAGTCCAAATGTATTTTTCCCACAGGCAAAATGTCCTATTTGGAGAATTTATTCTTAAAATTCGCAGTTTGTTTTTTAATGGTTTGTATTCTTCTAGTAGATAGATTTTAATTTCGTATGTAAAGTAATAGTGGAAAGCTTGCTAAAGGCATGCCTGGCTATATATTGGAGATGTTTTTGCTTTCTTACTTTCCATGTACTCTTGGGGCTCTCATTAATGTTCTTATAGGTAGGGATTTCTAACGTGTATTTTCTAAAATTTTTCTTGGAATATTTTTTTTCCTTTAGATCTTTGTTGTGTTGAACTTTTCATTGTTGTTGGTCTGTTTTCTCAATCTCTCATCTGCTGATCTTTGCCTGAAATTTCTTAACATTTGTAATAAACTTAGAGCTGAGTACTGGACATACATGGAAATAAATATCCATGGATTGATTTGGAAAGCATGTACAAGAAGTAGGTGGCAACGTGTAGTACTTGGAACAGTTTTGCCATGGGTTTCATGCAGATGAAACTTGGAATAAGTGACCGAAGCCAAAGGGCATCAGTATTATATGTTTATTGGGGTTCTTACTATGGGATTGGTACCTTAGTAAACAACTTTGGATCTTGGTAGCTTTGGTAGCTACATTTTCATGTATATATATTTTTTTCACTTACATGTATCTCAGTATTACCAGTGATGTTGAAGAAACAATGCATGCTGTTCAGTGTATAAGGAGTGGGGGAGGGATTTTTCTTCAGTTTGTAATACTGAGTCCTGAAGTGAGGCTTGAATTAGTACAGATATGCAGGCTGGGCACTACAGAGGTACCTAAATGATGAATAAACCTGATTTCCAATTAATTCTCAGGAAAGGCTATTTCAACACTTGCAAAATTTTACTTTTTTTTTTAAACCAAAGGTAATGTGTTACTGTATATGCTTTTCAAATGGATAAGGTATATTAATACGTTCCTTCATTGCTCCTTAATTTGTCCTTAATTTCTTTAATCTAATTAATGAGAACCAGGTTTAAATCCATCACTGATGAAAGAATTGTCTTAGAATACTCCATAAATATAATGGTATATGGCATTTTTGTATAACAACTCTGCTTCTGCCTGTTTTATGCTTAAAATAATCTTGTTTTATTGGTGTGTATGTATAATTTTTCCCCTCAAATTGCAGCTACTGTGTATTTTTGTCTAATATGGGTTAGTTGTATTATTTGTTTTGGAGTACACATTAACATTGTAAAGTACTTGTGTCTGTGTTGACATATAGACATATAAAAGGTAATGTCAAGCTACATAGACGTATGGCTTTTGGTATTTGGACTGTATATTCCTAAGGTATTACATACATTAAATTTATTTTGCACATTATTCTTAATTAAGTGGATACTGTTTTTTTTTATATGAAATTATGTTTTGGATATTGCTTTATGTGCTTAAATAAAATGCATATTTGAAAATACAGTCTTAATTACAGTTTCTTGTTAATTTACTTGATACAGTTAAAGTTGTGATTGAATGTTCTATAATTGTTTCTGTTGTGGAAACACTCTAATTCATGCCTGGATTTGTGCAGGTGTTATTTTTTTCAATGGAAGATTGCCTTGGAGAAAGGGCAGAAACTGACATATGCCAGTACATCTTCAGATACTGTATTCAGGCTTAATTTACTATTGGTTAGAAACGGGCGTTTGAAGTTATGTAGATAATTTTGATGGCATTTAAAAACCATGTTAGGGTCTTAAAAATGAAAGGATATCAGTGAAATAAGAAAAAGACACAAAATAGTAGTAGCTTTCTAGATCTTTGTTACAGTAGAAGGTACTACAGTAGACTACTAAATGAAGTTTCTGAATACCTCTTCCATTTTCATCTTCTGGGTTTCTTTTTCTAGCTGATTTTTATCAGAACTTGTTTTGGAAAACGAGGGTGAATTGACTTTGACTTCTGTCTGATCCTGTTTTGGAAAATCAGGGCAAATTAAAAGTAAAAATTAAATATGAGAAGAATATGAAAACAACAACCCCCAGTAGGATTTAAAAAATGATTGCTTCTGCATACACATTAATGTAATTATATTTAGCTGTTTTTTTAATCACAACAGAAAATTTGGTGCTTTTTTTTCTCCCAAGTTACAGGATGTTAGGAGCACAAAATTCCGATTTTAAAATGATGAGATCGAAACTTCACATACCTGTTATTTTTTTAATTCAGAAATAGCTATTTGAGTAATTTCTAATTGAATTGTTCAGACAATTCTCAGGATCTTAAAAAGCAGCAAGGTACTTCAGTTTCTGGAACTGTTGCACAATAATATTTTGAAGAGACTAGTTGGTGCAGAGGGGCAGAGTTTGCTATTTTTGTTCTGACTTTTTTTTCCTCCAATCATGTGATTCAAATTCATTTTTCATTAATCAACAATTTCTAAAAATCAACACTTATGCAAAAAGTCTTAGCAGTTTCTGCAGAAATGAATAGCTATTCAAAATAGTTCTATGATGATAAGATATGAATTGTTTTTTATGGAGTATGAACAGTTAGTGACAGTGTCTTTTATATGCACAGTCATTCATGCATGAAATCTAAAGTGCCCAGTTTTGTAAAATTCTTGTTAAAACAATCTTTATATTAAACATTGATTATTAGTTGTGGTTGGGAGGGGGAAAGAAAAGCAGCCCACCAAGTACTGACACTTTAAGACATTTATTTTTACTCTATGACTTACAAAGTACTGAAAAGGTGGGGGTTCTCTGCTATTTTGTTCCTTTGAAAATTGAGATAGTTTTTATTGGTAACGTCCTTTTTTTGATTTACATGAAATACAGACAGGTGGTAAGCTCTTAAATAGATTTTATGTTCAGTTCATGAAGTTAAGTCTTCTGTTCAGATGATGAGGAAATGTCACTGCTTTAAGCTGTATATACTTCTGTGTGTGCTAATGGTTTTGACCTTACAGGATTTTCTTTAGGGAACTAAGAGAATCATTTTTTGTGGAACTAATGTATTTACTCTCTATTAGAAAACAGAGATGAAATAAAATCCAAAGCCAATGACAGTTTGTTTATTTTTAGAGAGCTCTGTCCTGCTTCCCAGATTGCTGTCTTTATGGGGCAGTTCAGAGGGAATGGGGTCTGTATTTTAATATTACTGTGCTGTACAACCAAATTACTCATTTGTCTACACTGTTGAAGTACTATTTTTTTCCCTTTCCAAAAATCAAAGCTAATTCAGTTTGTGTGATTTTAGGTGATTGTTGAAATGAATGATTCTTATGAAATGCTTTGTAAGTTTCTGGTGTCTGTTGTTACAGTAATGTACGTTATCTAGTTTGTGGAAACATTACATTGCATACTTTAAAATGGCCTGTTGAAAACGAGTCTCTGACCTCAGAGGTATGTCTGTGGTCTGTTGGTGTCATTATTCCTTTATGGAAAAACTCATTGTCCTTCTCTACATCCTTCTGGTAGTAAAGTGACTAGAAGATGACTAGAACATGTAAAATGATTGAGGACTGAAAAGATTAAAATGATATGTTTTTTAAGAGAATTCACGCTTCATGAGCAGTTTGTTAAGAATTTCAGGTTTGTGAAGACACGGCCCACATTGCCAATAGGAACATGGATGTTCTGGACTAGAGTTTTACTAGTGGAGTATTTATTCGTTGTCATGTCAGTAGGAGATGAAGCTGGATCTTAGCATTTAATTTGGCTGTTGTGAGTTTCTGAGTCTATAAAATCAAAGAATGAAATCTTAATGTATTTTTTTAAAGCAATGATGTTCTTCATATCTGTAGCATTGCTCAGGTGTCCACTTTTTTTCTGAGCAGCGGCTGTTAGTGCTGCTCACATTACACTGTGAAAGTGCACTGTTGTAATATGGTTGTTCTCACTATTGTCAGGGTGGCTTCTCTAGAAGTTCAAATTTCTCAAAAATATTTATGTAAAAATGGTACCTTCTTAGTCAAAAAGATCTGCATTCTGTACATACTCATTTCATTTCTGTTTGCTTTTTCTGTCTAAACTACATTTTCATTTCTTATTACCCTTGTTAGTATTGCAGAACAAATACAGATACTGGTGAGTGAGCTAGATTCTATTCCATTTCAGGCCCTGTTAACGGAATTGTTAACCACTTTATGACACTAAGATTTTTGGTTTTAGTGATGTGTGAGCAAGAAGGAGGTCAAATCTCTGTAAATGTGCAGTCCTTGCAGGAAATAAAAAAATACTGTGAACTGAGCATGTTTAGTTTGGTATTGGGGTAGAAAGGAAGAGTCTTTTTTTTTTTAATGAGTGTCATTGTCACAGTTGAACTATCTGTGTGGGGGACTGGCTATTCTGTGTTACCGTTGTTTCTCAGGACTAGCAGCTAGAACAGGGCCTTTATAGTGTTATATGTATAAATATTTGGTGAAACAGAATAAAAAGGCAAAATAGGAAGTGAAGCACAGGAAGTTGAAAAGCCTTACTCATGGTGTGCCAGATAATCTAGGAATAGAGCATAGGTCTAGTTTTCTAGATATTGAACTATATTGCTTTGCTTGTGGCTGTTAATAGAGAAGCAAGTATTTATTCACTGACATTTATTGTTGATTTCTGATTTTTATTAATAATGCAGGTATTCACATTGTTGACATGAAGACAGGACGGTTTCAAGAATATGACCCACAAGCAAAACAAGTAGATGCCTAGCTTGCATTTTGTTAATGTTATTTATCTTTCAATTTTCTAGAATTCATTCTTTGCCTCTCCGGTGTAAATATCTTCTTTCAATTTTGCCTTGCACCAAAAGCAAATGGAAATCTCACAAGCATTACCACAAAGTGAGTTAACGTAATTAGCTTTTTCTTATTGCTCAGTTGAATGCAGCAAGGTTTACTTTTGATTCTTAATGGTGCTTTTTCAGTCCAAGCACAAATAGTTGTTTTTTTTTCTGGCTTCATATGCTACAACTGGGCATCGATATTAACAGGTAACTTTGGCCACTTCTTCTTTGTTATTATGATTAGGTGATCTTGAAAGGCTTAACTGAAAAAACTCAGGAACTGATATTTTAGGGAGAATTCCAAAGAAATCATGGGGAAAAAAATATTCTGAAGTTTAATCGTGATGTCCAATATACTTTCATTAGCCAGGAAGTTTTTACTTTCACTTACTGTACCTGGCTCTAATCTTTTGATTTTGCATTTTTGAAAATTGGTAATTTATACCTAGATACTGAAAAGAAATATTTTTTTCCCAACTTCCATTGGCTTTGCTCATTATCCAGTAACAGCAGTTCTCAAACGCCTTCTAGTGCAACAAGAGCCCATTATACCTAGTGATACTCTGATACGACATGTTTTCAGCCTGTGGCTAGGGGAATGTGTTCTTTACTGAGTGGAAATGTATGAAATCTAACATGACTAGTGATACTACTTTCCATGATTTAAGATATAACTGATAATTTAAGACTTCAGTGTTTTAGGTAAGAAAAATATGTTCACATGCTTCAGGAGAAGCTACTGAGCCTTGACACTGAGGTACTGTGTGGGTTTTAGAAAGGAAGTGGCTTATTTCAGGGAAAAATGTGTCATCAGTATTGAAAAGCTTCTTAAAATCCTTTGAGATATCTCTTTGAGCTTCTCCTTATACATACTGTACACCTACACTGGAAAAAGTGACACTCCAAGTGTTTTCAGAGTTTTTTTTATAGTCCTTTAACACTAGTATGATTTGCCTTTTTCAGGCAACGTATAATCCGATGCAAAGTCAATCATTTTCATAGTTGACTGCATTGTGTATGAAGGTTGGGTGTTTTGCTTGGAAACTAAAAGATCTTAGATAAAACTAAAAATGGTTATATATATGTGTATATATATATATTTTTAATATATATATATATATATTTTTTAAGAAGCTTAAGATTCCAGGAAAAAAAAAAGCAGTGATCCTGGGGAAACAGTAGCTCTGGTTGCTCAGTGATCTTCTATATCCGTCCTTTCAGGTCATGTTAAAGATGACCATAATTTCCTTTTCTCTGTGTCCTTAAAAGGTAATGTGAAAAACTTACAGAAATCTCAGATGTGGTTGCTGGAGCGCCAGGAAGGTATGGTTGGGAGTCATAGTTTTCAAAAATCTTCTTAAATTGAAAGTCTGTTAGGTAATTCATTCTCCACTGCCAATTTTGGTAAAACGTATATTTTTCTGTTGTACGTGGCAAATTCTTACATAATTTTCTTTGCTAACATGAATTATCTATCTATAGATTTACTACTAGTATTGAAGGGCACTTTTCTTCCCTTAATGTGGTCATTGAAAAGTCAGTGTAGCAAAAATGACCCAGTAGGTCTGTTCTTTTTCTCCTTGTATTTCATTTTCTGTGTGGATCAAGTGTCTAAAATTGCTTAATTAGCACTTAACAGTTAGTGTTGCATGAATGTCCATTATCAGTATTTCACTCTCAGATTTGGATAAATACGGTGCTGAGAACAGGAGTCTTAATACTGCTTCAGCATGAGCATTCTGAATAATCAAAATCATCAGGCAGGTTGGTAGGAGAAATTTATACCGTAATGGTTGAAAGATCTAAAATGTTAGAGAAGCGAGTAAAAAGATAGAATTTCAAAGCTTTGAAAAATTGCTGTAGGATTGTGTGTGACCTCATAAAATAACCTTGTAAATAAAGGAAGAATATCTTGTTTGAAAACATAACTTAAGGAGGCACTCTTTCCATAATTAAGACTACAGCAAGGTTATTTTGTAAGTTTTTATCAAGTCATCTATCTCTCAGATTTTCATTTGCATTGTCTGTGAGAAAAGACTTTTTTTCCAAATTACTAAATTGATAGTCTGAGTTCTTCAGTAATAGTGTGATCACTTCACCATTCCCAGCTAGCACCTTCCCCACAGTAGGAAGCAAAATTCAGTTACGTTTGCTTTAGTAGTCTTTTAATTTAAAAACAGCTTAATGCAGGCTGTTCACATTTTATCTGCTTGTTTTCTGAGGACAGATGCTGTGTTTTTTTAGAGACAATCTCCTCTTTGCAGAATGTATTATTTAGCAGTTCCGCGGATAAATTATTGCTGCTGTAGTGCTAATTATCAATCCAGGAGCTGTAACTTCTCCTTGATGCTTGCATTTGAGTACTCAAATAAAGGCTGTTAACAAGACTTAAGACAGTGGTATTTCACGCTTGTAAGCCAATGCATTTCAGCTTCAGAAATTAGTGCGTCACCTAAATATTAGAAGTATGGGTGTTTCAAATTCAAAATTGTGAGAGTTAAAAAACAAAACAAAACAAAAAAACTAATTTAAAATATATGTTACCAATGAAAAAGGAGCTTGAGCTGCAGTACAAAACATGTAAAAATTCAGAAAAGAAGTTAAAAGGCAAAAGCCAAGAAGATGTTAAAATACAAGCAGAACATACAAAATTGCTTTACAATGTATTTTATTCTACGTAACTTTCACTGCAGATTATTTTATTCTTGGTAAAAAAAATTTTGTTACCAGTAACTACCTTACCTCTGTACTGTCTTCTGAATGTGTTTTTGCAGTATCATACATTTTTTTTTTATTTGGTGTGGTTCAGTATTGTTACAAAACTTGTCAGTTGCATGCGGTACTGTGTTATGTCACATATATACCAACAGAAATGTTGCCCACTCACTACTTGTGTGCTTCTGTACCCAAAATGTTTTGTCCTTTAGTGACAAAGTATTATCCATTTTTCATCATCTCAACTTCCTTGTATTCTCTTTCATGATAAGTGATATGTTTCAGTGTTCAGGGTTGCCAGTTACAATTAATTTAAAATTCCTCCTGCCTTCTGTTAGACCTGTGCCATGAAGCTTAAAACTCTTGAGGTTACTGTCAAAACTCTACAGAATTACTGTAGTAATTTATACAGAAAAAGACAAAACCTTGAAGTTACCAGCAACATTATTTTTCCAATATGGAAGAAAGCTGTGTCTGTGGAACCTGTGATACCCAGTTGACAGACAGGGAAGAACTGTGACTGGTTGTTGCTTCAGTCATTCTTCCATATTTTTACTGTGTTTGAAAATCCAGGCTAAATGGAAACTTTTATTAATTCCAAAATATAAGTTGAAGTTGTTTTGGGTTCTCCTCGAGTCCTTGTTACCACCTTTTTGTGGTTTTAGAATCACATTTTCCTATTTTTAATGTTTTTCTCTTCCCTGTTGCAGGCTTACATAAATAGGAAAATGACTAACTTTGCTTGTCAGCTAGACAAGAGGGTGAAACTGTGTATATGCTAAGAGCAGCTCTAAGTAAAAAAAAAAAAAAAAAAAAAAA
The DNA here is from genome assembly GCF_002078875.1 of Numida meleagris. NCBI lineage: Eukaryota > Metazoa > Chordata > Aves > Galliformes > Numididae > Numida > Numida meleagris. The sequence goes on from NC_034411.1 coordinate 55,359,888, forward strand.
AAGAGAGGAAAATTGCCTCTTAAAGATCTTAAGTAAATTTTTTTCAAGGCAGAAATGTGGTTTTCATTGTATGATTTTAATGGTATTTTTTGATATCATTCATATGCTAAGAAATTTGTAAGGTTGTGATTGCTATCTGTGTGCACGTAGTTACTGCTGTAAATGTGTCTTAACTTTTCTTTCACTGCAACAAGGAAGAGGAAAACATGGAAAAAAAGAACTTCAGTCGGCACAGATTCCTCTCTGAAGTCCTGGTAGAGTGAAATGCACTTCTTCAGACTGGCAAATGAATTCTTCTCTTCCTGGTATTCATCTGCATCTGATAAATCTTGCAAAACTTATTTGAAACTGTACGTTGTGTTTTACTGTATCCAGGTTTTCTTCTAGACTAGGGTACACAGCTTTTTATAAACCATTTTTGATGTCTTGAATAGTTTCATCAGTGAGCAGTAGAGCCTCCAATGCTATGATTCATGTCCCATCTATACAGAGGATTTTTTCCAGATAATATGTCTCCCTTATTCAGAGTATGGTAAAATTCAGTCTCCCTTTTTTTTCTAGACTTAATCAAGTTCATCTTTGATAACTCTGGAATCTTGATATATTTGGCTTGGGGCAGAGAAGTTCATAGGAAACTGTGGAATAGTTAAAGAAATTCTCAGAAGGATAATGTATATGAATTGTGCAAACGTAATGTAGATAATGTAAAACAGGCTTCAATTACAAAGGGAAATCTATGTAAATTAGGAAGTTTCTTATACTGAAGAGTATGACAATTTTTATAATATTTTCCTAAATTTATATACAGAACAGTTTTTAATGTATCTTTTGCTTCTTAGATCTATGTTGCAATATGTGTCAAGTAGATTTTGCCTTGCTTGCTTGCCTTTTGTTTGATTTTGCATGACCAGGACCTCTTCTTATTGCAGCAGTTTCCTTGATAAATAGAATTGCTACCTAATACCAGGATTTTATCAGTTGGCTTGTTGAAGCCCTGCTGTCAGCTTAATTACTCTCGTGTTAGGCTCGCTAACTTCCTAATAATATCCACTGGCAGCATCCACTATGTATTCCTTGTGAAATTATGTCTTCATTGTGTGCATATTGTAGCAGCATGTTTGTACAAACAGTGTGGTGTATAATGGTTTAATATTTGTCTTCAAAGTTGTAAAGATAGATGTGTGAACTTTTTTTCTTAACTTCTGTCAGGTTTTTTTTTTTTCTAATACATTTTATAACACAGTGGGAGGTTCTTGACTGCAGATAAATTCAGTGTGCTTGATCAGCCAGCTGCATTGATGGAGCCTGTATTTGTTTTGCAAGTTAAATTCGGAGATCTTTAGCAGTTTTACACCTCACTTTCAAAGATCCCTTCTCTGTGAATGTGTTGCCACTAACACATTTAAATTGTAAAGAACACTAAAACTTTTATTTTTCAGTACTCTCTGTATTTTTTAATAGCTGTTGCATCCTCTGCCTTTTGCCCTGCATCAAATTTTTGCCATATATGAGCAAGGCAAGACAGCGCTGTGGCAAACTGATTGTGTTTGCTTTGGAAATGTGTAGGGTGCTAAATTAGAATTGAAGGAAGCAACAGAAGTAGATGTTGAAGCCTGTTGACTTGACAGTTGAGGCAACAGAAAAATTAACAAAAACTGGAAGAACTCTTTAGTAAAATATTCATCAGTAGTAAGTGCTTTATCTGACAGCTCACTTCTCGTTTCATGCTTGGAGGAAACGTGATTGTCCTTCAATAGGAATGTATTTACTTATTTTTTTTATTTGTCTTTGTTAGACAGTTGCTATTTAGTAGATATGTGTGCAATCTATTGAAGTTTGATCTCTGCAGCTCTGAGGACAAAATTGAGATTGTACTTTTTTTTTCCAAATGAATGGAATTGCTAGGGTTTAGGAAATACGTGCATAAGAAAGTTTCTTTACTGCACTGGAGTATCCAGAAAGTGTACCAGAAGAGATGTGATAGTGATGTACCTGTATCAGATGAGCTGTGTCTTGAGCTTTGAGCCTCATTATAAAGAATAGAAAGGCAAATTTGCTAGTGTAATTATGACAGCCAAGGGCTCATCTAATGGAAGAAATGGAAGTGGAGTAACGTTTTTGTATCCTCGTTGATAGATTGTTCTACCAAAAAACGAATGGGTAAGAATCGGGCCTGTTACATCCGTAATATTAATCATCAATAAATGTGATCTACAGTGCTGAATGAATTGGTAGGCATGGATGTATTGTAGAAACTTCTTGTTTGATTCACCTACAGCCTTTTTTTTTTTTTCATACAGTAACACTGACTAACAAAATTCAGTTAGTATGTGGAAATCTAAAGTGTTTTCTCTTGGTGTTATTTTTTTAAATTGATGTTGAATGTCTTCACAGAGTAGTTAAACTCTTCCGTCTATGCAGAAACATTTTAAAAACCAAAATTATTTCTTCTTTAATTGTTCCAAGTTGAATAGTGTATAGAATAATAGAATATCCTTAGTTGGAAGGGATTCCGCAAGGATCATTTAAGTATTGTTTATGAATTTCAATTTAAGAATTGTAATGCAGTAATTTTTACTACTGAAAGCTGCTTGATATTTTGTAATTGAGGAATAATGGCATAAACCACCTCCCCTTAATCTAGAATCATGGACTAGTGAAGGGGAGGAAAGAGCAGGTACTTGATTGATATCAGCCTCTAATTTGGAGTTAAAAAAAAAAAATAATACAAAACACCTTGTTAATTACTTTCTTTGATTTTAATAAGTATGTGTGTTCTGCATCATTCTTTTACATTTAGTCCTAGTAAAATGAGTACTGTAAGAGGTGTATGTTCACTCAGCAAATTTCATTTGAAAAGATTTTGTGTGAAATGTTTGTTTACCTAATTTGCATGTGCAAAGGAGAACAGTGCATTTTAATGTCTTTTTGTTTCCCACTCATCCTTTCTTAGCAGTTATTCTTTGTTATATTAAGAATGATAAAAATTTGAACTTATTAAACATTTTTCACTTCAGAATATTTGCTTTAAAGTAACTTTTAAATGTGTATATAAAATTGTTCCATTCACAGCTTTTTAAAATCAACTTAGTTAATACATCACTTACGTTCTTATAAGGTTGTACATTTCCTGTATCATCTTAAGTTTGGGGTATAAGAGAGCGGTTGTGATTACAGAAGAGGCAGGATATTCAAGTTACAATTCTACCTTTGAGCTGTACTGTTTCTAAAATCCTTTAAAATACCGTGTGTGAAGTCTATATTCTTTCAGTATGGTTCTTTCATCATGAGGGGCTTATCAGCTGCTAGATCTGGAAGATGTGTGTCTTGAGATAATCACCTGTGAGAACCCCTGTGCATTATTCATTCATATGCATCATTCCATCGGCAGTATGATTATTTCATGTAAGCATACATTTTTTTCTCTAAAAATTGTGTTTATAGTAGGTGGCTACTTAAGTGGCATTCAGAAAAAATACTTGTTATGAAAGAAATGACCGTCCTCTTAGATGCACATAGGAGGATACTATTCTGAAGATTGCCTTAACGTCAGAGCACCTGCTGTGAGTGGTAGCATGATAGCTCCTGTTTTCCTTCTTGTGTCTTTGGGAGCTCTTTTTCATCCAGATTAGCAAGCATATCTTACTCACTGAGCTGGAGGCCTTGCGTAGAATGCTTGTTTTTGCAAAATAGGCAAACTTTTAGAAGGCTAGTTTTACCTTTTACTGCTTTCATCTTCATTTGGCCATGTCTTCCAGCATCCTGGTTGCCATTCCTGTGAATGCTGTCAACTTTTTCCTTGTCAGTTTCGTCAATTTATTAAAATGGTGAAGAAATGTATGCAGTAAGCATACCTTTTTTTCCAGCTTCTGTTTTGCAGTAATTTGGAAAATGATCATGTCTAGTTTCTTTGGTCACAGTGATTTTTACTGTCTTTTACTGATCCTTATTTTGGGATTTATTGTAGCGCAATGGTTTCCATCATGTCATTGTTCTTGTTTTTCTTGTTTGTTTCTGTCAACTATTCTTGTTTGTGTTCTCTTGTCTAGTTGTAATTTTCAGTATAGAGAGTTGCTGTACTCTTGGTGAGAATATTTAAAGTTCATGTATGTAGGTTGCTCCAGAAGTAACGTTGCCTATGTATTTCCATGGAAACTACAACAGATACAAAGAACACAGTAACACTGTTTGTTAAAGCAAATTCTCGGCTATGAAACACTATTTTTCAGCATAGCCACCACCATGAGCTGTGCGCTTTTGCTAACGGTGAATGAGAGCCTGTGTGCTGTGCTCATAAAAATCTGTACCAGCGGAGGTGACCCACTGTTGCTGCTGTCACTGCTGAAATGTACTATCCACTGCCTTACTGTGCTAACATCCACTGTTTGATCTGCATCAGTGCTTAGCAAATGTTGATGAACATCAGTGGGTGCAATTTTTTCCACATGGAGGATGCAGTGGAATTGCCAGGTCACAGCCTGAACCAGTGGTTGAGCATCAGGAGAGAAGACATGGCTAATCCAGGGAGCTCAAGTGCAAGCAGTGCACCTGAGTGACCAGAAGTGATGGACACTGTTTCTCCCTCTCCTCACCCTCATTTAAGGGTTAGCAGCTGAGGGAGCAGTATGTCTCCTGATAGAGATCACGTTCCTCTTGAGCTGTCACTGGTTGTTGGAAGGGATGAGCTAATTTTTCTTCTTTGTCATCTTATATTGAGCCATACTGCTTGTATCCCAGCAGAAGGCACTGTCATCGCCTTCTTTTGCTGCACAGAGGAATCCAGTTCCACACATTTGCTTCATATGCACTTCCATGTCAGATGTCATTCTGTCAGACTGCCCCAATGATGCCATCCATTGCACAGCAGGAAAATTTAATGGAATATAGGCAGGAAGGTTCAACCTACTCTACTGCCATACCACCAAAATCTGCTTCTGACATCGTGGACCAGCATAATAAAATAGGAGGCATTACTTTTTGACCAGGCCTTGTAGAAGCAGTTCTGTAATTTTATTAGTCTTTGTACCATAGTATCTTCAGTAGCAGTTTTCTGTTGTAGTTGAAGCAGTGAAATGTCCTTGTTGAGTTATTCAGATCTTCTCTATGGTTATGGAGGAAGAAATTTAATTAGCTTTCCAATATTTGTACCAGAAATTTGAGGTAAGTCTGCTTTGAGTTACAAATAGAAATACTGAGCTTCTCCCACAAAGATGATCTTCTTTTCCATTGAGGCTTATGTCCAAATCTGTTAAGGAGTTTGTAGTTGAATAACTTATTAGTTAGAAGAATTAGAAGATTGTTGCTTGCCGAAGTGAAGAAAAAAACTCAGTCAAGGGTCTGAACACTTACTGTGCTGTTGATGGTGGTAGGTAATAAGTTTCTGTCAGTTACTAACTACTGACTTTGTACGTAGTTTTACCACATTCCTACTCTGTCTCTTGAGTGGGTGGTGGTAGCATGATGAGGATATTCAAGAAATCAGTTTTGTTGCACCACAAAATAAAAACTGTTGAAATAGTCTTTATTTCACACAATATCCTCCCATCTTCTTAGCTCCATTCCTGTTGACAAACCCATATCACCATTCCTGCCATCTCTGGCTTAACTGTTAGTGAAATTCTAATAAGTACTGTCATTTCCTTTCATCTTCATTTTAGGTAAAGCTTTAAAAATTGCAGTCTGTTGCTTTTTGTAAAATATGTGAGTAGCACTATCTTTTGCCTTAAAAAAAAAAAATGCAAATAAAAAATGAGACATTTTTGAGGATTCACTGTTAAATTAGCCTTGCAAGCACGAATTGTCAGTGAGTCCATCGCTCTTGTATGCAGTAACTATTTGTGTGCATTTGTGTTTCAGTATGCTGTGGACACTGTATATTTTTGTGTACATATATGATTTTCAATATTGATGAACTACTTGAGCTTTATGTATTGAACATTTAGATTTTTTTTTACAGTAGTGTCTTAGAAGCTGATAAACTGCTTTTTTTAGTAGGTGTTGGTATATGATTAAGTTATTCTTTTGGTCCTCTGAAGCCAGAAATCTTTCACTCTGAAATATGTTAACGAGCCTTATACCGTGAACTTTTAAGTCTCTGCTGCCATCTTTACACCATGGAATGGGATCACTTAAGAGTATTTTCATTATCCAGTGCTGACTTTGCAGAGAAATAGAAAAGTGAATGTGTGAAGAACTAAAATCTCAAATTTCCTTATAAGAAAATATTATTTCTCCCATATGTCATCTTTCTGGCTCAGTCGTGGTCTAATGCGGTTGTAATGTCACCAGCAGAGTAGTAGAGTTGAAAATTCAAATAACCTAAATTAAAAAAAGGTTTTAGCTAATCCTACATAGAAAGTTTTCACTGCACTAAAATTTGACAAAATAGAGTTTTCTGAAACTTAAAGTGAAAATACTTGCAGCTTCAACATGCTTAATTGTGAAGGAGTGCTATGTATGTATTTCTCTTCTGATGCTTTAAAAGGACATATTACTAGTGTTCTGGGGAAGGTTTGTAGAATAGCTGTGGAAGAGCTGAACAGATACAAGATGATTCTACTTTTGTGTACTGTCAATTTGCCTGTATTGTTTTCTTGTTATTATTTTCCTTATAGTTAACTTCTGCTTCTTACCAAAGATATTTTAGTCCATAAATAGAGGTTGTGGATTGGGAAAGCTTTCTTTAGTAAAATGCTTGACAATCCTGTAATACAATCACTGAGAATATCACTGTGTGTGTAAAAGGTGTGATTTTGTTTCTGAATTAACTGGAGGATGTGCAGGCAAATAGCACCATCCTCTGGCATTATAATATTAATTAAGAATTAAACCTTGAACTAGCTGTCTGTTATTTTGGGGAATTGAATTATAATTTTAATAGAATGTACATATTGTACTTTCAGTTTTACATACTCATTTTGGGCCAAGGTTTTAACAGAAATTCTGTTAATTTGCATGGCCTATGTGTATTCTGTTCAATTAAGTGAGGAGCAGTAGATAATATCGTTTTAGGGTTATCCTCCATATGGTGCTGACTCTGCTCTTTACATGACCATTTATGGTAGGAAGTTGCGCTTCAGAAATATCGATCTGAGCGTTTTCTAAATCACAGTGAAAGACAATTCACAGTCATTTAAGAAAAATTCGTTGAATTAGAAAACACCACCAACGATTTAGTTGTTTGTGTGGGAGAGTAAAGGTGCTGGTACAGAACAACTGCAAATGTCTAATACGTAAATTATTTTTACAGCAAATTGTAGCTTCAGTTACGGATTGAGAAGGGATGTCATTGGCATTACTCGAGAGTAGTGCAAGAAATACGCCTCCCACAAATAAGGTTTCAGTAGTTACAGGAGGAGTTGCAATGAGTTACAATTATCTGAAGGATTGAATTTTAGCCCGATTAGCTAAAAGCAATAGGCACAATAGGCATGGGAAATACCGCAGGGACGCTGTTGTCTAGAACTTGACAGATCAGAAAGTAACTGTTTTAATAATTGTCAATTCCTATTGGACCTTTAAATGTTTACGTGTTGAAAACATCAAAAGGAGACAGCTGATATTTGTGTAATCTCTAGAAGACAGTCATCCCCCCACAGATCTGCTTTTCCGTACAGTAGACCTGTGCTCCTTTTTACTCTGGAGGTGTTGGCTCAATGAAACTGGAAATCTTGAAATGAGAGTTTTACTCCAGTGACGATGTCTTTCTTTCATCTAGTCTGCAAACTGTGAATGTAAACCAGACTAACTAGCCATGTCTGTGAAAAGACTTTATCAATGATCTGCATATAGAACTGAGCTGTGGGTTCCCTTGTTGAAATGTATTGCTTAAACATGACTTCAAGGTGAATGCTAATTGGGATGTCATGTTAAACACCTGAAAACTCAGAGGGAAGAGTTTAATCTGCTAGAGCTCTGAATATTCATAGCTGTGATAAAGGTCAGTAAGAAATTTTACATATAAAATACATTATACCATTCTCTGAGACATTAAGTTTTTCTGGAACGTCAGATATTCCAAGTTACTTTCTCAAGTGGAATAACGACGTGAATAAAAAAATCTACTAAAATGGTGAAAATAAGTTGCTTGTGAAGCCTGCAGGTACAATGCCAATGAGTACAAAAAAAACAACCAACCAAAAAAACTGCACAACACTTGAGGGGGGGAAAGAACCATGTGAACCATTAGGTGTTTTAGATGAGGCATTGGTTACTGGGAAGTGATAGAAGAATAGGAGTGAAGTATTGGAGTATTAAGTGAGGAGAAAATAGTGGTAGTTCATTAAATAAATTCTACTCAGTGGACTGATTGCAATAAAGGGTCACAGAGGGGGAAAAATAGCTTTAATAGGTAATGTTAATTTAGCAATATTTGAATATTTGAATGCACACTATTTGAATATAGAGTCCATGGTTAGGAAAGTGCCACTCGAAGGTACTTGTTTCTGATAAGAAGAGTAGGAGAATATATTGGAAACTGACTGCTATATTCTTCATCATTTGGGTTCAGTTAGAGAGGAAATGTTGATGGCAAGGCTACAGTGAGACTCCATTCTGGCCAAGGTCCAGACAGGAAGGAAAATATGTTGTTGCCTGGTTAGAACACATTCCACCCCATCCCCTTCAACTTGGTCTGATTTCAGTGCATGTGTCATTCTTTAATTTGTTTAGTCATGTTCAAAAATTTTTTTGTTTCCTATTTCTGTTCTAAACGCATTTCCTCATGTCACTCAGTTTTTCATCTTGTTTCTATTTTTTACATTTTTTCATTGCAATCTCTGTATCTAGCCATTCCTGGTCTCCCTATTTTTCCAGTCACTGGCTGTGTTGTTTTTTTTCCCCCCCCACATTTCACATTATTCCACCCACAGCTTGCATCACTTTTCAGTTCTGATCCTCTTCTGTACCCTCTGTTCATGCTTAGGTTCTACATGTGATATGTTGTTCAGCATGCGTCCTCTTGCATTCTCCTTCTTCAACACAAGTTTTCCATGATTTCTGTTGTTAAACAATATTCTCAAATTTTTCTTTTTCCCTGTAGCTCTCCTCTGTTTTATTGATGTTTGATTCTTTTAATCCTTGTTTGTCCTTGATGATGTGCTTGTCTTGCTGCTTTCCAATGCTTATTTCACTGTTGAATTCTTTTTCCCCCCCCCCCCCCAGTTTTTTTTTTTGTTTTTTTTTTTATGATGTGTTATGAAAATGCATGGAGCATAATAGTCATGGAATTTGCTCTCAGGTGACAGGGCTTAGTCCAGCCTGGCCAAATATAGCCACAATAGTTACGTATTTAATTTTTAAATAGCATATGGGGACTTAGGATGCAAGTGCAAATTGTTTTCTAAGGCCAAGTTTAAGTGAATTTTCAGGTGGTGAAAAGATCTCTTGAATGGTTTAATTTAGGCAAATTATATTTTTTGGCTGCCCTGTTTGAAAATAAACTTGTGCCTGCTGTGTTCTCCTCTAATTTCCTCATTTTACCTGTATCTGGAGGGAGGGGAAAAAGAAATTGACCTGAGGAAGACACCTTACTTGAATTCTTCGTTCCAAAAACTCATTTGTTCCATTAGCTAGAAGCTGTAAGCTTTGAAAGCAAGCGTTGAACAATGTCAAGTGCCAGCTAACAGTAGCAAGTGAAACTGCTAGCCCTTCTGGTGGTGACTGCTGCACATGCAGCTGTGGCAACTGGCTGTAGCAAGGCAAGCTGTTTCTGCACCTTCAGGCTTGGAGCAGTAAACTGTAGTGGGTCTATCTTGTTGGGGCTGCAAAGAATTGGCCCATGTTGGAGATAGTGAGCTATTGAATGATATTCCTGATTATGTCCTTCCCCTCCCCACACACTATCAAACCTTCAAAATGAAACAATTATTATAGTCAGAAATAAGTAAATATTTTTATTTTCAACATTTTTCAGTGAAAATTCCTACTCCCAGTTTCATGAAAAAAGACATATTCACCATCTGAAACTTTACAGAGAAGGCAGTACTTAAAACAACAAGATGAAGTTACCTGGAAACCCCAACTGTGGTTTCTATTAGGAAATAACCTTTCTTTTAAAGAGAAAAAGTTAAATGCTCTTGTTTGAGGAATTGTTTTCAGTAATGTCTTTAGAATGGATGTGTTTCAGTACTGTGGAAGGTAACTTAGCATATTGACTTTTTTATTTTTGTAGATTGTTGTATTTTTTTCATGAGAGTGAGATGTTAACATCTATTGTTCGTTGCAGTATATAATAGTATAATGTCATACTTTTCCTTAAAATAAGTATTTTGAGCTGGTATAATTTCGGTACAGTGACATTTTATTTTCAGTTTTGACAAATGACAGTTTTATTACAGTTGCAGTCACTCAGACTACTCCTTAAAGGGCAAATAAATAATAGAGGATTGGGAGAGACTTTCCTAAATCATTACTTTTGTTTTTTTCCCTTATTACCCTTTGTTGCTTTGCATACTTGTGTAAGTAGTAGGACATGGTCAGAGTCCTGGAGTTCTGGTACTGTTCCCTGTGCCATGATATGTTGGTAACACTCTGTACCACCGCCACTGAAGATCCAGTGTGTTATTTGGCAAGCTTAACTATGCAGCAAATTCTTGAGCATTTTATAGAGTTCATGAGTTTTGAATACTTCAGTTAATTATTCAAAAAAAATTACTTTCAGTACTCTGCAGCTCTCTAACATTTTTAAAATATTTCCTCATATTATTATTGTGTGCTGTGGAATTTGAATGGAGAAAAATGCAATTATTCTGTTTTTAAGGGAAACTTAAATGCTAGCAGTCATGGTGTACATGAAGGAACAGAAACAACTTGGAGCATGTTGTAATCAATATTTTGAAATAGATTATTACAATGATGTTTGTATGTATTAAATGTTAATATAAGCCCATATACACGTGGGCAAAAGGATGATAGATTCTTCAGAGCATGAGATTATATGTAGTCATGCTGGCATCTCTTCATCTGCTGTCTCATGGATAATCCATGTTTGGAATATTTTTTTTCCCAATTTTAGGGCCTTAAAGTTAGTTTTAAATTGTAGCAAATAGGAAGGAAAGTACTGTTGTGATGTAGGCCTGAGTTATTAAATCTGTTTTTCAGGCAGAACTGTGTCCTGTCTGCACTTGTGTTACTGCTAATAGGCTCAGGTACACCACCAATAGTGCATCAGAAAATAAATTATTTCTTTTCATGACTTACTGAGTCATGAAACACTTGGAACAAGCTCATGATGTGGTGGTAGAAAGCACCACGCCAGTGTCCTGTCTTTTCGCCTTTATGCAATTGCTAAATGTTGCTGTATAATTAGTAGACAGTGGTGTAAGTGACTTGCTTGTGGTTATATAGAAAGTCTGTGGCAGAGGGAGGGATGCAAACCATATCTCCCTAGATCAGAAGACATGGTTACATGTACATTTTTCCATGGTTCTGCTGGTTTACGCAGTAGTTAACCCTTTTCCCCCACTGCTGCTTTATGTTTTTGTGTTCTGTTGCTTTGTGTGTTTATCTGGAGTGGAAATAATGCAGATTACTGCAGTTTATTGGAAAGTTTGCTAAGTAGAACCTCTAGTTTGAGGATAAATACTAGAATTTATTACACATTTTTAATATATATAATACTATGAAAAAATGTTTTGAAATAGCTTCATACTGAAAAATCATTTTCCAGTTCCAACAAAGGATTGGTACTGCACTGAAGTATGAAAATTGTATTCTCTTTAGTATAAGAAAATATTCATTTTTTGTGACAAAAATACATGTGGATTTATTCGGTTTCTTAAGAACACGTAGTGTTCACTATAGGGAGTGTTCAGCATTAGTGCAGAAGTGTATATCAGAATTAGTAGTTTTAGTAATTTTATGAGACGTACAAAAACCAGAGCTTTAGATCCTTGTTGTTCAAGGAAAATAAAAAGCAGGCTATCAGTAAAGGAGAAGGATGGCATGGATGCTGCATTTATTATGTGAATAAACTAGATTTGCATTTTCAGAATGACCTTCATATAAATGTGTAACGCTTATGCTCATGAAGTTAGATAGATGACTGAGGAAGGACGTGCTTAAGTAAATTAATTGTCTACTAAGTGTCAGTAGCATCTAAGCTGTCCAGATGCATTCAGAATTGAAATTGTGTGTAACTTCAAGTGCTCATACCGCATTTGAAAAAAATGTAAATGGCAGTCTGACAAATGATTCTCTTAAGGGTGCACTAATTTGCCAGTGTTGCTTTTGGTTGCTTGGTGTGTGTGCTGTCTTTTGGCAGACTTTTGTTTTTCCCGGCAAAGCGAAGTTCGAAGGTTCCTGTCTCTTGGTGCTTAAAAGCCAAAAAGAAACCCCAAAACAAACAACAGACCACAAAACAGCAAAAAGCACAAAATATTTTTTAACTGCAGGTGATTGAGTAAACCTGGATTTATTTAAATGGAGCTGTGGTCTGAGAAGGCGTGGACTCAAGTCATGCTTGAAACCTTGATATACTTCTATCTTCTTTTTTTTTTTTTTTTTTTTTACTTCAGGCATCATAAAGATAAAAGTTCATCAGAAGCAGGATTCTTCAGAAGTGTAATGGTATAGTTCAGTGTAAGGTTTCAGTGGTGTTGCCCAATTTAATGAGGGGAAGCAAATTGGAAGGAGCAGTCTGCATAGGATTTGAAAAAGGTGACATTTTGTTTCTACTGTTAAAAAGGTCCGGTCATCTGAACGAAGCGAGTGTGGATTTCAACACCGTATGCTAGTGCTCATTTCTACAGTATCAACCTGAACGCTTTCCTCCCTATTTCACTTCTTATGTTTCTTACTTGAGATAGCAGATGTTTAGCACACTTGATCTGTTTATATTCACCTCTAATCTACCTGGGGTCAGAGCAGACTGACATTTGACTGTTCCAAGTACTAAAAAAATAACTCTTCCATGCCTCCAACAGAATTAGTTTTTACCTTTCTGTTAGTTTCAATGTAAGTAAACAAACTGAAAAAATAAATTCTCCAATCTGTTTTATTTGGTAAAGAAAATAGAATAATCTTTTGGTTTGTTTGTTTATATCTTTTGCAGGTAATTCTTAGAACCGTTTTTACAGAGGAAGCCCAAAATCTGGGGAGTTGATTATGGTAAAGGAAGATGGTTGACTTATCCATGCACTTCTGTTCCACCATGAACACCCTGAGAGGCTGCTTTCATTTTTAAGAACTGCTCTGATGTTTTAGTTGGTTGCTGTGTGTGTACGTCTGTCTCCTGTTTTTCAGTCTGCAAGTACTCTATTGTGCCATCAGATTTCAGGGTTGTACTACTAATAATTTTTAAGTTGAAGCAGGTATCTCTGGTAAGACTTCTTGACCAAATCAAAAGACTCTTCAGTTGGAAGACCCAAGGGCAGTCACAGGATAGGGAAAAGCAACGAGAAGCATAAAGGGAAGAGGTGTTTGATAGTTTGGTCACACACCACCACAGTTGTACTGGAGTAATGTCAGTGGAGGTCTCCCCTTTGGTATTAGGGTCGTCTAATTTAACACCGAAACAAGGTGCATCAATGCGTGTTTTGCCTTGTAATACTGTTTGACTCATAGTTACAGTATACTGTTATCTAGGTTCAGTGGCATCAGTGTAGTCTTCAGTAGTATCTGAAAACTACTTGGCTTAAAATATAAAAGTAGTTTCGTTTTTTAAAAAACATTCTGAATTGTGGTAACTATCGTGTTGACAGGCCTTTGTATGTTTCTGAGTGATCCACTCTTATTTTTGTTTTTTTTGTATAGCTACAGTAAGTGAAATATTGGGTCTACTTTAGGACTTTAATAAAGATGTAGTAGTTGTTATTAATCTCTTATTTCATTTACACTCTTGATGTTAGGAGAAACATTGTCACTGAGTTTCTTGGGTTTGCATTTAAGAATGTCTAAATGGCATATGGTTAGAAGAATGTTTATCAAGCCTTTCTTGGCAAGAAGTTTATATCCTTTTCCTTCAGAGGTCAATTTTTTTGCATCTGCTTTTGTCCTAATCAAATTGGAATTACTCCTACACTTTTTCCAGGGTTGTAGCACATTTACTTGCCTTAGGATACTTAGTTTGTTGATTCAGAAGTGTTCCTTTTAAGAATTCTATCAGCATTGTGCGTTGACTTCCTTTTAGTTCCAAGGTGCAATTTAAGGATTTGCATTTGATCTGTTAAGTGTTGAATAGCTTTTGCTTTGTCTGCTAAAGCAGATAAGAGTTTATTGTGCAGTTCTCTCCAATACGTGATAGATTAGATAGTGAAGTATACTCCATTCCTAGGCTTCTGTCCTTCATACTGAAGCCTGTAACTATTAATCTTTAATGGTACCTGCAACACGCAAAATCAGGCTTGGTCCTTATCTTAAATGAGCTGTTTGATTTTATTGTACTTAGTTGTCAAAACAGTGGAGTCAAAAATGGTGTTTGATGCTTCTGCCAGTGGTGTTACTAATAATTTTTGCGTGATTATTGCATCTGTTTGAATGCTGCCTTTACAAGGTAGTTCTCTGTGGTTCGGTTCGGCCTTGTATGTGTTCCTGGTTTCCTTCCTTACTCCACCTATGTTGAAATACTAGTGCTTTGGTTGTTTTTTTTTGTGACAACAGAACCTGTCTGTGCTGTCAGTGAACAATTATTTTGCTTTCTCTTGCTCTTTGCAATTTATTTTTTTTAATCTTTGTTCACTTTTTAATGTTTCTTAAAGTCAAGTTTTAGATTTCAGTGTTTGTTGCATTGTGTGAATGTTTCAGGCTTCAGTTCTTTTTGTTCAGCCCTGTTTTCTTAGCTGTGTTTCAGTGCTAAGCGTTCTGCATTTTGAACTTTTTCTCCTAACACAGTCACTTGATTGGTGTGACATGTTTCTTCAAGGTGCATAATTTAAAATACTTATTGCAAACTGAAGCATTAAGTTATGTTGTGTCGGTGAGGTAGTTCTAATGAATTTTGTTTGGTCTTCTAGATTTTTTTCTAGAGAGTGAATAGCATAGTGCATTTGAAGGTGACTATTTGACTTTCTTGAAATTAATGTTGAATTCTAGATACGTTGAATATATTTCATCTCCTAGTACATTTAACTTTGGATCAGTCTAAAATACTCCAACAGCTGCACAGATTGAAGCTTAATTTATAAATTGATTAGAGAATATAACTTTTTTTAAATCTGGTGACTTTTGATACTGGATCAAATGTAACAACTATTGCTAATGGCTTGTAAGTTATATGCAAGATACACAATAACAATTGTTTTCTTTTATTCATTTCTTTCAACTAATCTCATTTCTTTTTCATTGTGGTTCTAGTCATTCTTAGTGCCTAGCACTCTGATTTCAAACGTGATGTTTTCTGAGAATTAACTATAGTCAACTTTCAAATGACCTGTAAAACATTCATGTTTAACTGGCAGTTGAAGGTGATGTCTGCTTGAAAATCATTTCAATTGAAATGCGAAGAAAAACATAAGTTGTCTACAAAATTAATTTTTACTGTAACTTAAGTAATTAAGTTCTCATGTAAAAATAATAATAATAATAATGGTATGAGTGACTTGTGTAGGCGCTTGAATACAAAAGAAAATCTTTGTATTTAACTGTTAGTCCTTGCCCAATAGTTATGAGAACCTTTTCCCTAAATATTTACTATTTGTTTGTTGGTTTTAAAATCTGTAATTTTTGTGAACCATAATTTGTGCTGTTGCCTTTATTTCTCTTGATACTGTTTTTCCTTATTTGGTGCACTTGCTTTGCAGCTAGTAATGATACACATACAGGCTGCTACTTGCAGAGATCTCCAGGCAGCATATAACTAAAATAAGTGTCAACAGATAAGGTAAATGAGGGAGGTGAAGATGAAGTTAAATAAGAATTCCTCAATCAAGAGTTTTTTGGTTTTTTTTTGCTTAAAAAAAAAAAATCGGAAGGGTTGCACAACAGCTTATTTGGTGTGCTATTACAGACGTGTCTGTGGTATTCCTTTTCCGTACCTGAAACAAACCTTTAACAGGCTTGACCACAACTTTACATACAACTTGTACAGAACTATGATCGTGTGGTTTTAGAGGTGTAGCTGTCGTACTTCAGGATGTAATAAAGAATTAATCTGAATGAGCAGGACCAAATGGCTCCAATAGTTCATCATACAATAGTAACCTAAAATACTTAAAAATTAACTTGTTATCCAAAGTAAATATTCACTTGATTGTGACTATCAGAATTCGAATATTATTTGAAGAGTAGTGGCATTTTTCCAGTTTTGTGATGCATCTGTAGGTAAGGATTGTTTAAAACATTCAGTTTAATTCCAAATTCAGGTTATTGTTTTGCTTTCCTGTGTATATAACGCCTTTGAAGACTTACAGTCATTGTCACTCATACTATAAAGCTGGAAGTCTTTTCTCTTAAAAGAGGGAGAAGGGAGTTATTTAGCACATTAAATAGGGAGTTATGGAAAGAAAATGACTTGTTTACTATTTTTATTTATATTACTCATCCCCAGAATAAATAACTTTTTTAACAGCTTCCAAGAAACTGTGCTTCTAGGTCTGCTGAATGTAGTTTCACAAAATTCTGTGAAAGAATTTTTCAAAATTCTTACTGTATCTGTGTTTTCATTTAAATTATGGTAAAAATTGACACCTTTAAAGGGAGTAGGTTGTTCAGTTCTGGTCATCATTCCATAGTTACCTTTAAGTTAGCTAGCTTGAGTGTTACTTGGCTTCTTTCATGTAACTTAGTGTGAGACAGCTCTCTTTACAGGTTTCAGGGTAGGCCAAGTAGCCCATGTGTATTTTGCGCTGCTGTTAGCAGTACCTGAGGTAGACAACCTTTTTTTTTTTTTTTCCTTGTACCTGAAGGTTCAGCAGTATTAAGACAAAAACTGTAAGTAAGAATTAACCTAATCAGTTAATGAGCAGCTGGAAAGTATTTCTTCATCTTCATATTTTCTAAAATGCTTCTGTCATTCTGCAGAACTACTGTCAAAACAGCAAAGCTCTTAAATGGTGAAGTCAATACTTGGAGATACCGATTAGATCTTCAAAATAAATACAAATGTTTGTAGACCAGTTTCTTACTTGTATCTCACGTATCTATTCGAATTAAAGTGTGAAATTCTGTAATAATCACAGACTGGTAACTTAGGGTGAAAGAGAAGGAATGTAACCTGTTAAATTTTCTATGTAACTACCTGTTAGTCACAATGTTAAGTTCAAATGTACTTTTTGTCTATTACTAGGAAAATCAAGGGATTCCCAGTCAGCCAGAATGGAATCTGAAATTGTGCCAAAAGTTACCAAAATGACAGTGTCTGGAAAGAAACAGTCTATGGGATTTGAAGTTCCATGGTAAGACAAGCCCTCTTACATCAAGGTACATCAGTAGCTCTTCTTTCAGACTGGTGCACCTGTAGCAAGCTTTCTTCTTTTATTTCTATTTTTACAGCAGTTTTAGTGTCACTCTCCAGAACAAACCATTTCAGCTTCTTGTTTGACTCACAATTACTTTCAGAAGATGGTACCTCACGTTCTGAGTTTAAAAAATCCTTTCACTATGAATAGTGTGGAGAGATATCAGCTAATTCAGATTATTTAAACATCCGCTTCATAGAATACTGAACATTCTTGGGGTTCGTTTATTTTAAATTTAGTTCGCTAAGTGGAATTATGAAATCAATAAATCTTAACTGTAATGGCTTGTTCTTCAAAGGAAGTAATACATTTAAGAATAATTTATGGGGAAAATAATCACTTAAGTCTAAATTTTGTCTTCCTCTGCAGCTTTTATTAACTTTAACAGGTGTTCAGGGTACAACTGTTGTAGAGAAGAAATCAGTCCTCCTTATGCTTTGGCTGAAATAACGTTGTTGAGTAGTAATTCTAATTTTACCCTGACTTGGAACTGCTGGGGAGATGTCTTATTAAGAGCACAAAAACATGCATGCTGAATCAGAGTCCACCTACCTACAACAGCGGCCAGCAGTATATGCTTTAATATAAGGATAGGTGAAGCATGTTGGGAACACCTTCTATGAAATGTCACTGCATGTAGCGTTCTGTGGTTTCCTCCATCCCCTGCTTTTCTTTTTGGATTGGGCTGGTTTATATTAACAATATTTAATGCATTTTTGTTGTTTAAATATGCTTATTGTGATTTCGAGCTCAATCTTATTATGATACCATACTCTGTGCCAAGAAATACCGTGGTTATCCTCAGGAAAATAGTTCACGAGCATAAGCAGTGCCAACATCCCCACCTCAGCTGCCGTATTTGCAGTTCTGATCTGGAAAGCATTTTGAGGAGCAAGAAGTTTTTATTTTACAATTCCTTGTGCATGTTTGGTGTAACTGTGTGGAACCTGCGATGACCTCCTTTATAGTCTGCAGACCACTAGAGGAGTTTGACATGCAGAACTGGGGGAGGTGGCCTTGACCATATCTTTCCTTCTCTGCTTAGGACAGTGTAATTTACTCTGCCTGATTTCCGAACAGATGAAGCCTCACTCGCACTTTTCCATGGTTTCTGCGTAAGGTCTACACTAAATATATTGAAGTTACTGGAAGCAGTAATGTTGTCTTGTAAGCTTGTAATGACTTTGTGGCTTTTATGTGTCCACTTCTAAACTTGTAAAGCACAGGAAAACGTTCTTCCCTGTCTCAACTCCATAAGTATCTGAATTTGTGTTTTTTTCCTTACATGTTTATCTGCTGGGTTATTGGTAACTTACATGAAGATGAATTCTCAGGGAAAACAATGGATTTATGCTTATTAATGCCTAAGAGAGGTTTTTAAATTATTTTTCAGGTTCTCTTTGTTACTTATGCACTGATAAATGTACTGTGGTGGGCTTAGAATAATACAGATTTCTAAGTACATAGTTTGTATCTCTGACTGAAAGCACACTATTATAAATTGTTCATAGCAGTTTTGATAAACTTGAATTCTAAACCAAGTGTTATTTGTTAGCCTTTGCAGTTTGCACCCCATACTCTCACTGCTAAATATTTGTATGCTGTTGGTGCAGACATCATTCCAAGGTGATTCTACAGTATGCTAGTTTTTGTTGTCAACTTATATGGAATTTTAAATTCATGGGCCATGGTCTTAAAAACAGTGGCCTAGCATTAACAAAAATGACCAACTAGCTGCTCAGTCTTTATGATTCCAATTTTGTTATGATGTGTGACCTCATAATAATAAATGAACTTTCATTAAAATGGGAATGGATTTTTAGAAGTTATGAATTACTTTGAGATTTGATTGCCTTTGGAATTGTCTCTGGAAAATGGAGTTTGCTCAATTCTGACAAGCTGTTTTTCTGGTGCTCTAGCAAGATTAATTACTGGGCTTTCTCTTGTCAAATCATGAGGGAAAACAGAAAAAATTGTGAGCAAAAAATGGTGATTATTTTAACCAGCCTGACCAATATTGTGTAATTAATAATTTTGAAAGGGGAAATAAATGTAGACATTCCTGTAATGACTCTATGTACTCCGAAAGAGTCGGTTGTATAAAAATAGTTCATGAAGCATCCAGACTAGAAGATTGAAAATAATACTTAAAAGCTAAATTACGCAGAGTTAATCTTCAGCAGGTAAACTTTCAGGTTCTTCTTTGAATGTCTGATAGTGTGAACCTCAGTAAACACTGTTGCGTGAGGATGAGTGTCTTTTAGCATGTTTTATGACAGCATATGTTGTACTTCAGAGTTTCTTGTTGTTCTCAGAAAACAGTGATGTAACCATAACATTTTACTCAGTTCAATCTTATGGTCTGTGTTGGCAAGACAACATAGGAAGTTTCTTGCCTGGTAGTTCTGGTTTCTACTAAATGTTGATCTTGACAGGCATTTGTCTTCTGTTTGCTAAGAAAAAGCTGTGGTAAGAGCTTCGGTGATCTCCGGGTGAATTGATGGTGGTCAAGCCTGTTTTTAACAAGTTCTTATGCAATGGTGCAAGTGAATGGTTAGGAAGTGCTCTTCCTCCAAATAGAAATGGCAAATCTTTTGTTATCATGGAACAGAATGTTTTCATATTTCCAGAACATGGTAGTATCTGAAACCTTTAGAAATCTAGATGGAGTAGTCTACTAACAGTTTCAAATATTTTTACCCCTGATACAGTAGCAAGGCCTAATGGCTAGAATCACATTTTACTCATTATTTTACTAGTATATCTAGTGCCTTTTCCTTGAACCACCCAAATACATACTTGATTTGGCATCCTAGAGCAGTGATAGTCACACCAGAAGCTACTTAGTAGTGAGAGAATAATTGTTTTATCTGGTCTTGATTCTTTGAGGGGGCTGTTAGTGGTTGGAATTCTGCCTGTCCACATCCATCATACTTTTGGAATTCTTAGTGCCATAGGCTTTGGCTTATGAGAAAATCTGAGCTTCTGAGAGTAGAAAATAAAATTATTACTTAGCTAAGTAAATAGAATTTAGAAACTTACTAATAACTTGTCTTTCAAAATAAGTTTTTGTCTTTTAAAAGGCTTTGGAAAGCTATAGGAAAACATGTTTCTGGATCGCATTACTTCAAGTTTTATCTAAATGTCTTCCTTTTAATGTTTTTCATTTTTGAAAAATTGGTTTTGGAAGTAATGCAGACACTGAAAAGGAGAGAATACTGGATTGCTGAATGCAAAGGCTGTTTTGATATGGCTTCTTCTACAAATACGGTTTTCTAGAAATTCAAATGTTAGAATGTTAAGGAAAAAAATTGACACCAATGTAAAATCATGTTTGTGTTATAGTATAACTCTTGCATATTAGCAACTGTCACAATGCTTCAATGTGAAAGTGATAGATGTTGAGCTGATACTGAACTGAACTTCATCTTGGGGGGAAAAAAAAAGAGAAAAATGATAAGAGTCGTAATCTCGTAATCTTGTTGGAAGACATCTAATGTAAATGAATTTTAATTACATGAGGTTAATTCAGGCCAATCTGGTCTGGTATGCTTTGTATAGTTCAGGTGCTTTTAAATACATTATTAGAATGTGTAGGAAACTTTCTCTCTCCAATCCTATGCATATTTGCTTTCTATCCGCTTGGTTTTTAGTCAATTTTAATAAAGTATCTCTGAAGAGAAATTAGAGAAAATAATTGTGCCATTCCAAAGTAAGATTTTTCAGCTTGAACTTAATGTACTATTTAAGGAATTAAAAAAAAAAAAAAAAGTATTTGGTTCAAACTGATAGAAATGCATTTTTCTTTTACCAGCAAAAGAAAGCACATATAACTGTAGTGACTGTTTATCTGTGGAATAGCTCACTCCCTTTTCTATAACTGATGAATCATTAGTTTTTAGAGTATGGGAAATTAAATGCATCTTTTTATAAAGAGCATTTGGCTTGTCAATATTCGATGTTACATACTGGAGCTTGTCTACGATCATACTTGATGACATGTTATGTCTAGTTTCCTGGTGTCCTAGGATCAAAGGATCATAGAATGGTTTGAGTTGGAAGGGACCTTTAAGATAATCTAGTTCCACCCCCACCTGCTATAGGCAGGGACACCTCCTGCTAGACCAGGTTGCTCGAAGCCCCATCCAGCCTGGCCTTGAATGCTTCCAGGGTGGAGGCATCCACAACCTCGCTGGGTAACCTATTCCGGTGTCTCACCACCCTCACAGTAAAGAATTTCTTCCTCATATCTAGTCTAAATCTACCCTCTTCCAGTTTAAAGCCATTTCCCCTTGTCCTGTTACTATATGCCCTTATAAAAAGTCCCTCCCCAGCTTTCCTGTGGTCCCCCTTCAGGTACTGGAAGGCTGCAATGAAGTCACCCCGCAGCCTTCTCTTCTTCAGGCTGAACAAGCCCAGCAACCTCAGCCTATCTTTGTAGGGGAGGTGCTCCAGCCCTCTGATCATCTTTGTGGCTCTGTTCTGGACTCGCTCCAGCAGCTAAGTGTCCTTTTTGTGTTGGGGGCCCTAGAACTGGAGGTGGTACTCCAGGTGGGGTCTCAGGAGAGCAGAGTAGAGGGGCAGAATCACCTCCTTCAACCTGCTGGTCACGCTTCTCTTGATGCAATCCAGGATATGGTTGGCCTTCTGGGCTGCAAGCATGCATTGCTGGCTCATGTTGAGTCTTTTGTCAACCGACACCCCAAAGTCCTTCTTCTCAGGGCTGCTCTCAAGCCATTCTCCACCCAGCCTATATTAGTGCTTGGGATTGCCCTGACCCAGGTGAAGGACCTTGCGCTTGGCATTTTTGAACTTCATGAGGTTGGCATGGGCCCACTTCTCAAGCCTGTCCAGGTCCCTCTGCATGGAATCCCTTCCCTCTAGCGTGTCAACTGCATCACTCAGCTTGGTGTTGTTTCCAGACTTGCTGAGGGTGCACTTGATCCCACTGTCCATGTTGCCTACAAAGATGTTAAATAACAACAATCCCCAAGGAACAAATGAAAATCAAAATGTCATGAATGTGTGACCAAAGGCAGTAGATTGATATTGTTTTTCTTTAAATGGTTTACAAAATTTTAATAGGATAATTTCATGTAAATAGACTTTCAACAGAAATGTGCATCCATTTTGCAGCAACATAGGTACTGTCTGTCTCCTGCAACCTTCATGACATAGACTGAGTCTGGTGCTTAGCTAATTTGAGAAAATGATGATTGTGTATCAAGTCTTGATGCAACATCCCCGCTTTAAGTTTTGGAATAGTAGCCAAGACACAAGTATGCACACTTCTGCTTTGGGGTCCTCACAGTATACAGCAAGAACTTGGCTTTGGGCCTTATAAAAAGGTGTCAAAACAAATCATTCTGCTGCAGTAGTAGGACCACCAGGTAGCTAGGCTCTGAAACTGAGTTAAAAAAAAAAAGGGTGAGGGGGCGGCTCTGAAATGAACATTGTAGCTTACGGCTATAATTAGAGGCTAAATTTACATTCATTCTGAACATTTACTAGGCTTAACAGTTTAGGTTGTAATGCTTGAATTGCTTTGTTGAGTAGCTTGGCTGGACTGTGTTGTTTCCTGAGATACAGGAAATGGAAAGGAACTAATACAATGCAAATACTCCTATGAGTGCTGATGCAGACAGAAAGCGAGAAGTAACGTTGCATTGAATTATCAAAAAAAAAAAGCAGAGGTACTGTGACATGAGATTCTGAAGTACCATACCAAAATAAGTACTTTGAATTATAAAAATTGAAAAGAGGAAAACTGAAGTTTCCTTCCTACTGGTATGTAAATGAGCTGTGGAGACTGAAAAATTCACTCTGGAAATGAAGAGAGTTGTGTTAGCTTTTGGTAGCACTTCTGAAAGCCTGCTTGAATCAGTTCTACAGAAAGTAGCCTGCACCACAGCAGTACTACGTTGGAAAGGATTTCCAGTTTTCCATGGGAAGAAGCCTCTTTCCCTTGTAGGAGAATTTTGTAGGAATTTTCAGAATACTGTAATTGTCAGTGGTCTGTGTATTGAAGTTTGCATTCACACAATGTTCTCATGTCTATAGTAATTGCTTCTGTTCCTGTCTTGCTGTTTACTTTAATGATTCACCATAGAGCTCTGTTAACAAGCCAGAAAGCTTTTGCTTTCTTGAAGATGTTTCTTCGGGTTTACTTCTCGTGGCTGTAGCAGGTATGAAATCATATCATGTATGTTCTCAGAGCATATATGTGAATTAGGAGAATACCCTAATTTATAAGAGAGCGAGAGTAGTAAGAGAATAATACATTCAAGAGGATTGGCTTGATCTTATGCCTGATTTAGTGGTTGGCAACCCTGCCTGTGGCAGGGAGTTTGGAACTAGATGATCTTTGAGATACCTCCCAATCCAAGCCATTCTGTGATCCTAAGATACTCAGTATTAGCATTAGTATAGTAATCTGTGGTAGAACAGGATGAGAGAGGAGTTGGGGAATCCAAATCTCCATAATCCTAGATGCCTTGTTTTGTGCATAAAACAAACTTTCTCAGTACTGATAAATGTGACTTCACAGAATCACAGAATTTCAGGGGTTGGAAGAGACGTCAAGAGATCACTGAGTCCAACTCCCCACTAAAACAGGTTCCCTACAGTAGGTCATGCAGGTAGGCATCCAGATGGGTCTTGATTATCTCCGTAAAAGGAGACTCCACAACCTCCCTGGGCAACGTGTTCCAGTGCTCCGTCACCTTTAAAGAAGTTCTTCTGCATTTCTGTATCGAATTTCCTGTATTCAATTTTTAGGCCATTGCTCCTTGTCCTGTCACAGTACACCACCGAGGAGAGCCTGGCCTCATCCATTTACATCCTACCTCTCTTTAGATATTTATAAACATTAATCAGATCCCCCCCCTCAATCTTTTTTCCTCAGGTCGAACATACCCAGGTTACTAAGCCTTTCCTCATACAGGAGATGTTCCAGGCCCTTTGTCACCTTTGTGGTCCTCCACTGGACTACTTCTAGAAGATACCTGTCTTTTTTGAACTGGGGAGCCCGGGTCTGGACACAGTATTCTAAATGTGGCCTCACCAGGACAGAGTAGGGGGGGAGGATAATCTCCCTCGACCTACTGACTGCGCTCTTTACCCAAGGATACCATTGGCCTTCATGGCCACAAGGGCACAGTGCTGGCTCATAGAATCATAGAATCACAGAATCATAGAATTGCTCAGGTTGGAAAAGACCTTCAAGATCATCAAGTCCAACCACAATCTAACCATCCCACCCTAACTCTGACAACCCACCACTAAGTCATGTCCCTGAGCATCACATCCAAACAGTTTTTAAACACATTCAGGGATGGTGACTCAACCACCTCCCTGGGGAGCCTGTTCCAGTGCTTAACAACCCTTTCTCTAAAGAAGTCTAAAGTCCTGATATCCAACCTAAACCTCCCCTGGCGCAACTTGAGGCCATTTCCTCTTGTTCTGTCACTTGTCACCAGTGAGAAGAGAGCAACCCCACTCTCACTGCAATCACCTTTCAGGTATTTGAAGAGAGCAATAACGTCTCCCCTCAGCCTTCTCTTCCCCAGACTAAATAGCCCCAGTTCCTTTAGTCTGTCCTCTTAGGGCATATTCTCTAAGCCCTTCACAAGTCTTGTTGCCCTTCTTTGGACCTGCTCCAGTACCTCAGTGTCCTTTCTGTACTGAGGTGCCCAAAACTGAACACAGTACTCGAGGTGGGGCCTCACCAATGCTGAGTACAGAGGCAGGATTACTTCCCTAGTCCTGCTCACCACACCATTCCTGATACAAGCCAGGATCCCATTGACCTTCTTGGCCACCTCAGCAGACTGCTGGCTCATGTTCAGCTGACCATCAGCGCACCAAGGTCCCTTTTTGTCAGGCAGCTTTCCAGCCACTCCTCCCCCAGCCTGTAGGGTTGTCTGAGGTTGTTGTGATCAAAATGCAGGACCCAACACTTGGCCCTATTGAAACTCATATGGTTTACCTTGACCTATTGATCTGGTCTATCCAGGTCCCTCTGTAGTGCCTTTCTACTCTCTGGCAGATCAACACTCCCTCCCAGCTTGGTGTCATCTGCAAACTTACTGAGGGTGCAGTCGATCCCCTCATCAAGATCATTGATAAAGATGCTGAATAGGAGCGACCCCAATACCAAGCCCTGGGGGACACTACTCGTGACTGGCTGCCAACTGGATTTAACTCCATTGATCACAACTCTTTGGGCCCGGCTGTCCAGGCAGTGTTTCACCCAGCAGAGCGTGTGCCCATCCAAATCATGGGCAGCCAACTTCTCCATGAGGATGTTGTGGGGGACAGTGTCAAAGGCTTTACTGAAGTCCAGGTAGACCACATTGACAGCCTTACCTTCATCCACTAAGCAGGTCACCATGTCGTGGAATGAAATCAGGTTTGTCAAGCAAGATCTACCATTCATGAACCCATGCTGAGTGGGCCTGATCCCCTGGTTGACCTTTAATTGATCCATGATGGCTCCCAAGGTTATCTGTTCCATAACCTTCCCTGGCACTGAGATGAGACTGATAGGTCTGTAGCTGCCAGGATCAACTTGCTGGCCCTTTCTGAAGATGAGCATCTCATTTGCTGGTTTCCAGTCCACCGGGACATCCCCAGTTAGCCAGGACTGTCAAAGAATGATGGAGAGTGGCTTGGCAACCACATCCACCAACTAACTCAGCACTTGGCCCTATGGACTTGTGAGTGTCATGGCCAACCTGTTGTCCATCAGAACACCCAGGTCCTTCTCTGCAGAGCTCCTCTCCAGCATGTCATCTCCTAACCTGGCCTGATGCATGCGATTATTCCTCTCCAGGTGCAGGACTCTCCATTTGCTTGTTAGGTCTCATCAGGTTCCTCTGTGCCCAGCTCTCCAATCTGTCCAGGTTTTGTTGAATGGTAGCACAGCCTTCTGGTGTGTCAGCCACACCTCTCTGCTTTGTATCATCAGCAAACTTGCTGAGGGTGGACTCTATCCCTTCATCCAACTCACTGAAGGTGGTGAACAAGATGTTGACTTATCTGTTATGGTTCTGTGTAAACACTGCACCTTACATCGCAGTTCTTATATGCTTTATTGCTACTCTTTCTATTATTTTGCTAATGTTCTCACAAAAGAACATCACTCCATTCAGCTGCAATACTTGTACTGTAAGTGAAAGCTATTTTTGGATGCCTCATAGCTCATTTGGGTAGCGGTCTCAGTGCAGAGAAGGACAGTCTCAGTTGTTCTCCTTTCCCTCCATGTTAAAATAAGTAGCTGTGAGCAGCTTTCGTTTATCAGAGTTTCATAAATTTTACATGATTATTTCTTATCTTGCTTTTGTGTACAGTACTTGTCCAACAAGATGTTCAGAGCTGGTATTGTGAAGTTTGTATCCAGTTGCTTATCACTTCCACCTTAACAGACTTGTTGCTACTTATCAGATACAATTTTTCTGGGGATTATATGATAATGGAAGATTGTTTCTCTCCTATATTTCTATATCTTTGACATTTGCATTCCCTGTGTTTTCTTTTTTTTTTCTCCATGTAGTGTGATTACTGAAGAAAATGGCCATGCGAACACACCTCAGAAAGGACTGCCAATTGAAGATGCCAGTGTAACTTCTGGGGTACTTGAGGCAGTATCAAAATCTTCTCTTTCATCCCAAGTAGTGCAGGTTTCAGAAGAGCAGAATACAGTGCCTACTCCAGTAAAAAAGACAAGCAAGACAAAACCACAAATAGATGTGAAAGCAGAGTTGGAGAAGAGACAAGGAGGAAAACAGCTACTTAATTTGGTGGTAATAGGTAATAATGTTAATTATGTTACAGGTATAGAGATTAAAGACCCTGTTGAGTGAATCTGGAAGTGATAAAGAACGAAAATTGTCCTCTTTTTATCATCATACACTGTTTTCAGTTGCATCTGCTTGACCATTGTTATTGGGAGGAAGTACATTCAGACTTCCTTGGCTAGACCATGAGGTCGACTTAGCTTGCGTTTCACAGATTAGTAAGATGTACTTTGGTTTTGTTTCATTCTTGGCAGTGTTTTCTTTTTAGTACTAACATGGAGATATTAGATAGCTGTCAACATTAATTACCTGTTTCAGAATAGTGTCTCCCAGTACTGGTAAAATCCTGTGGATTGCATGAGTGTTATTAGTGCATGTGATTTTCATATGTTTTTGTCTATTTCATGTTGTACTGTATTTAACATCTGTAAATCAATAAAACCGGCATGTTTATTTCCCTCCGTAGGACATGTTGATGCAGGTAAAAGTACTTTAATGGGTCATCTACTCTACCTCTTGGGAAATGTGAACAAAAGAACTATGCACAAATATGAACAGGAATCTAAGAAGGCTGGCAAAGCTTCATTTGCGTATGCATGGGTCTTGGATGAAACTGGGGAAGAAAGAGAAAGGTAGAATTATCATTTCAGCGGGAAATAAATAACGTTTTTCTGAAAGAACAGCATTTGTTAGGAAACCTACTAATAAGGCTTTGATAGAAGCATTCTAAATGATTAAAGATATTTACTCAATGCTTACAAGTAAATATTTTGCTTTGTCAAAGTACGTATCAAAAGAGAACTAATATACTGGTTCGATTTCAAAAACGTGAGTGACAAGTTCAGTGTTTCTATGCTACAGTACTCTCCTTAGCATAGGTATACTTGAAGTGGGACCAAAATGTACAATGCTAAAAGCCAATTTTCTTTAAAGCTGCCTTACTGGTTTATTACTGCAAACTTTCAGCTTGGTTATTACTATGTGGGAAAGCCCTAGGTTAAATTGTTTGTATGAAGGGGGATCAGAACAGTAAACTAAGCACTAAAATTTTGGTTTACGCCTGACTTACATTACATTGAATATGAAATTTATCCTAAAAAAATGTTTACTTGACATAAATTTAAAATTAAATTGTACCCTATTAAGAAAGTATGTAATGGTGAAGCAGTGAAGCTAATTACAAAAAATAATAGTAATAATAAAAAATATGTATGTATCTATAAGACCTTTAAGAAAACTGTATGGAAAGTGACATGATATGTTCAAAAAAAAAAGAAGAAATTTCCTGTGCATGTGTCTCTGTCTCTCTCTCTATATAAATATCTATGTAGGTTGCTCTGAAAGTAATGCCTCCTCTTTCTTTCCATGGAAATAAATAATTAAATGACTGCAGGTACAAAGAGCACAATAACACTATTTAATTGAGCAAATTTTCAGCTATGAAACACTGTTTTTCAACATTGTCACCACCATTAGCTGTACGTTTTTGCCAGTGATGAACAAGAGCCTGCATGCTGTGCTTGTAAAGATCTGCACCAGTGGTGGTGACCCACTATTTAACTTTTTCTTTGAGGAATTCATGTCACCACTCCCCGGACTGCCATTTTTACTTGGACTTGCAGTAGTGACAACATGTCTTGCCACTTGTAATGGTGTGATTCAGGAAACTGTCACCTTGATCCTGGTGTTCCTTAAATAGGTACTGACAAGGTTGGACATGGTCTTCTTTCTGTTCCTGTGTATGCATTCATGGCACCCATCTGGTGCAAACTTTATGACATTCCAATGTCACCACCATAATTTCCAAAGCACTGAAACGGATATTCAGCTCTGTTCAGCTCTGTACACAGTTCCCTGGTTGTCATCTGCTTACACTTCATTTTGTGGTGGGACAACTGTGCATGGCTATCACACATGGAATATGGCTTGTCTTTCATGACTTTGACGCTACTGCTGAAATGCACCAACCACCACCTCACTGTGCTCGCATCCACTCTTTGTTTTCCTTCAATGTTCAGCAAGCATCAGTGAATGTCAATGGGTGCCACTTTTTTCTGCATGGAGGAATTCAGTGACGCGTTTGCTTCATATGCACTTCCACATCAGACGTCATTCTGTCAGACTGCCTCTCTGCTGCCATCTGTCATGCAGCAGCAATGTGTAACAGAATGTTAGTGGGAAGGTTCAGCCTCTGAACATCTGTTTCTGGCTTCTTGGGCCCACAGAATAACATAGGAGGCATTACTTTTGGAACAACCCTCCTTCCTTTTAATCATTCATTACCCATTGTTTCATAGCATATAAACTCTTCTGGTTGCAAAGATGAACATAACTGATGCTGTAGAACATCAAGTAGACCGGTGGCTGTAGTGTGTTTACCTTTGTTTGTTTTAAAGGCAGATACACTTCTGCAGCCTCCCTGTATATAACTAAACTTTTGCATATGCCGCTGCTTTCAGTTGCTAAATGAATGTAGAAACCTGAGTAGGAGTGGGAACAGGGAACTGGGGGAGGAGATCAAGAAGCAACTGAACATGATTTTCAGAAGTAGCCTGATGTTAAGGCTTCTAATCTATATAGTATTGGTAGTGTTGTTGTAATATTTGTCTAAATATGTAAGGGAGGAAGAGCTGATCAAGTTTTTAATACCTGAAGATATAGCTGGATTAGAACAATAATTGTTTGCACTGCTCTGTAATAGAAAAATTAATAAATTAATTTTATTATGAATATAAGCTACCTGTGGGGCAGTGTGGTTAAGATGATAATCTAGAAATATGGTCAAGTATTTATTACCTATGAAAAGTAAAACGCTAACAGCAATAAAACTTTTCTGGAAAAATTTTTATGAGTTTTAAAACTTGCATCCCTGGTTCTATGATTTTTTTTTATTTTTATTTTTTTTGTTTTTTAGTTTCCAACATTAATTCACTTAAGTACCTTTTCTTCAAAAGATAAATTGTAATTATTAAGGAAAAATGTCTGAAATTTTTGCTTGATTTTTGTTTCTTCATGACTAGACTTTATATAAAGACAGCTCTAGAGCTCTGCTTTTCCAGCAAGCAAATTTCTTTCAATTTTTTGAGGCAGAGTGAATCAAATGAAATTTATTACCTGTATACTTTCATGATTGTGTTTCTAATAGCTTATTTTATACTTCTGTGAAGCTTTCAAAAGAGTTTTAGTGATCTGTTCCATGTATGTCTTGTTTAAGGGGAGTAACAATGGATGTGGGTATGACCAAATTTGAGACGAAGACTAAAGTAATTACTCTGATGGATGCTCCAGGCCACAAAGACTTCATTCCAAATATGATCACAGGAGCTGCACAGGTAGAGATAGTTTAAAATTCCTTTTCCAACAGTGTTATTTACAACTTTTTTTAAATTGTCTTTCTTATAAAATCTAAGATGAAATGGAATCACTGGTGGTGCTAAAATATCTTACAAGTTTTCTAAACTTTAGATGGAGTATATTTGTTTAATGTTAAAGGCAGCTTTTTTTTGGTAAGCTAACGTTTTGGAACAGAGTTATTAGGGAAGTAGTTTGAATATTGAGCTGCAGTTAGATGAAATCAGTTTTTCAAATGTGTCATATGTCTTCTACTCAAGAATCTCTGTGAACTTAGCTTTGTAGGTAAAGATTTTTAAGTGGTTTTGAGTTTAAAGAAAAAGTTTTGTTGGGCCAGCAAAAGGCATTTATGTGTTTCATATATTTCATAATATATGACTAAGCACAGATAAGTGTTCATGTACAACGTGTTTCCTTCAGTAGGAGCTTTGCGCAGACTGCATGACTATGGCTTTGGGGACAGTAGGTAAAATCCAAAAGCAGTGGGCACTACCCATTGAATTTGGTATGATGTCTCCCATTCTCATGCAGGCTAGTTATTTGATTGTCATAAACTAACTAGGGGAGAACAGTATGCCATTACATGCCATAAACTGTGTGATTTTTTTCCACTTGAAAATGCACCTTTTTTTCTTCTAAATAGTAGAACTCATTCCTTGAATTAAAAGATTTAAAGTCTTGTGACGGTGCATTGCATTATTACAACCTGAAATGTGAGAGTTTTATTTTATGATTTCAGTAAGGATAGGTACCGTTACTATGGTTTTATAGAGAGAGTAACTGTGCTATAGGAAGGCTGTTTGCCCCAGATCATGTGCTAGCTCTGTAGCAGAGCCTGGGAAAGAATTCTAGTATTGTGACTCAGTGGTTAGGTAACAGGATAGGCAAAGTTCTCAAATTGTGGTGTAGGGCATGTATAGTCACTTATATTGTGGGGAAGATCATTGCAGGAAGATCAGGATTTTTAAAACTGGAATTAGTTCTTTAGTTTTAGAACACTAGAAGATCAACCGCACTATTTTCTTTCCAGTTTTGGTTTAAAGTGGTTTGTCATCAAAAAAAGTAATACAAACAGCAAGTATTAATGTATAACTTGCAGACTTACTGTGGTTGCCTCTGTTCAGCAGAAGACAAGGCTTGCCAGCTAAGACTTGATGCATCTCTGTGTTCCCTCAGGACTGGGAGGGGCAAGTCTATTCTGAAGCCTATTAAGGAAATCACTGAAACTACAAGCTTTTGATACCCAGGTAGCCTCAGGAGTGAAGAAATGGGTAGAAGAGAGCAACTATGGCCCTGATGCCTTCATATCAGGGGAAATTTTGTTAGTGTGAATCCCCAGCTGCTGTTGCACAAAATGCAAATGAGCCTTATCAGGGCCAGGATCTGGCCTTAAATACTTAGTTAATTCACTTAAGTTCCAAGGCATGTTTTTTTTTCCTGTATGACTTAAAATATATAAGGTACATTTTTCTCTAGGGAGACGTTTAGCCCAATGCGCTTCTGAGGCTCAGAGCTGTGGGGAAATTCATCCCTCACCCTTTCAGCATTCTCACATGTGCACAGCCTCCCTATGTGAGGTGTAGGGAATTTGCATCTAGGTCAGTGGGAGGGGTATGTGGGACTAGGGCACCATGACGCTGGTGTTGTTTCTTCTCCTGGTATCCTGAAGCTTGCATGTGTAAAGAATATGGGAAAGCAGGTCTTTTCTCTCTTTCCGTTGCCTAACTGGCTGTTTCTTCTGAAAGGAGGGAAAGTAGTTTTTTGATTGCTTTCATTATTTGTTTTTTTAATAGACATATTATATAGCAACATGTAAGGTCGACAGCAAAATCCATCTTTTTTCCTCGTGTGCTGGCTTTTCTATAGTGCTGTAGACTGTGCGATAACTATTTGCTTTTAATGTCATGGCAGAGAGTTTGCCTAGGTGATAAAATATGTAGTAGACTACTTGGTCTTTTCCAGTTTCTGAGTCTGACATGCTCCTATGTGCTGAAAAGATTGTGAAACATCAACACGCAACATGCAGCAGTTGTCTCTGGTTGAAGAATACTTTCATTAGTTGAGGTCTGTGCAACAAAGTGGGTGCTTTCAAGAAGACAGGTTCCTCAGCCAAGTGTTGACTTGTGTTTAACATTAAATAGTGGTAAATGACATGAGGTGACATAATGCCACAATACCTCAGTGAAGTGGGCATGAAGCAGGTAGAATGAAACAGTTTCAGTTGCATTTGAAGCTCATCAGAATTCCTTCTCTGTGAAGTGCACTTGTGTGGAATGCCACTGATAGTCATGTTTAGTCAGATTATTACCATCTTATAAACAGTTTTAATTGTTTGGGGTTTTTGTTTGTTTTTGTTTTTATAATCCAGGCTGATGTGGCTATTTTGGTTGTGGATGCCAGCAGAGGAGAATTTGAAGCAGGATTTGAAACAGGTGGACAAACTCGAGAACATGGATTATTAGTACGCTCTCTTGGAGTCACGCAGTTAGCTGTTGCAGTCAATAAAATGGACCAGGTACTTGCTTAACTTTTTCACTGAGATGAAGGGGTTTCACATAGGACTGCGGATCATAAATTTAAGGATCAATATTATGAAACTAATAATGAAATTCTGTTTCTTTCTTTCTTTGATTTTCAGCATTTAGTCTTTTATTTAGTCTATACAATACTTCTCTTTCTATTTGAGTATAGTTTCAAAGCACGCTAGAAGGATAGTTGAGATGTTAAAATGAGTAGAGGTGTGAAAATTTGGATTAAGGTGCTAATCCAGTGGCATATGTAAAGGCATCTTGGTGGTCAGTCAGGTCAAGTCCAAGAGCTTTATTTAAATCTGTAAAGTGTGTTACATATTTCTTGTTGCGTTTTAGATTATTGCTGTGATATATGATCTCCCTGAATCTAATTTTTTTGTGAACAATAAATAAAAAAAAAGAAAAAATGGAAAAAACAGATGCTGTTCAAGGACTAATCAAACTAAAGCAGCTTCAAGTTAGGTGATGTGTTGACTGTTGTTATTGTTTGTTAATGTGTTTGTTTGCTTTTACGTATTCAATTATTAACCCACCTGGAAATCAACATCTGTGGGTGCTGTGTGTGAGAACCCCAACAGATACTACAGACTTAATGACACGCAACTGTTGTTTAAGGTGTTAGAAATCTACAGTTTATCACAATCTGTTTTCTATTTTAGGTCAGTTGGCAACAAGAAAGATTCCAGGAAATTACCAGTAAGCTTGGCCAGTTTCTTAAACAAGCTGGCTTCAAGGTAACATAGACTTCTGGGGTCTTCATTTCTTTGTTCAGGCATTTGGATAGGATGAGTGGTTGTTATGGACAGGTTATTTTATGTCACTTTCTTGCTGGTCATCTGCAACACACTATTGCAGATTCCTTTTCTTACTGTTAGAGTGTTCACTGACTCTTACGTAAGGTTAATCACTTATTTAATACTCTTTCTGTCATCATCTTTGCTTAGGTCTCTTGAATCTTTGGGGCACTCATCTTGTTTATAGTCTCTTGGAATTGTTTTCTAAAACCAGAGTAGACCAAGGATTGTCTAAATGTTCAATATTACATGAATTACAGTAGATGATTTTATATCTGAGCAGGTCTTGGCAAGGATTATGAATTAAGAGAACACTATTTGCAATTCTCAATTCTGTTTCTCATGTTTCCTCAGTTCAAACTACTATTTGTTTGAACTGGTTGCAGCCTTCCTGAGATCATTATGCATAGAACAGCAGTTAGGACTAAAGCATGCCTATCTGATATGGAGTTGGAATTTGTTACCTGAAATAAGTTTCTAGTTGTTAACGTTGTTGTCTTAACGCCTTGCTGGAGCACTGTGACTGGGAAAGATAAACAGAAAGGAAATGGATCCTCCAAGTAATCTGCCTTCTCCAGGGGAAACAGAAAATACAGCTTAGAAGTGTAATATTGAAAAATGCCCCCTTAGCTTATGCTAGGAGGGACTTTTAACAATGCATGTTTAACTTCTGTTTATTTTCATAATTAGGAATCTGATGTGGCTTATATTCCAACAAGTGGTCTTGGTGGTGAAAATCTAGTCACAAGAAGTCAGTCAGGTGACCTCACAAAATGGTATCAAGGAAAATGTTTGTTAGAGCAAATTGGTGAGTGCAGTTTTTCTCATTTAGAAACGAATATATTGCAGTCTTGTGTGTGTCAAAATATTTATTTTGGGGAAGATGCGGGACAAAGTCTTTGGAATGCGGCATGGTTGATTCATTCCCAAGTGAGAAGTTGTTGAGAGAGATTTTTAAATATAGACATTCTAAAAGGCCTTACCATTTTTTTTTTGCAGATTCTTTCAAGCCACCGCAAAGATCAGTGGACAAACCATTTAGATTGTGTGTTGCTGATGTTTTTAAAGGTTGGTTGTTTTTCTGATATTTTCACCAGAATGATACCATTATTTAACACTAGTGTTGAAAACATGTGAGAATAGGTGCTAAAAATAGGAACTTTATGTCTGTCAGTAGATCTGAACAGGAACAGTAATTTAAGTACTGTTCTTTTTGGAATTTTAGACATCATTACTGAAGGAGAAACACACGGGAAAAAAGATGAGGAAGAATCTAGATGGCTTCCTAACTAGTTATTTATTGAGTCGATGGTTCTGTGGGACAGAATTTGGGAGCCTTTCTTTCCCATCCTGATTTTTGTTCCCTAGAGTACTGCTGCTCTGACTTCTTGCGAGTGCAATTTCTAGGTCTTTTACCTTTCAGTCCTAGATTTAAATTAAATTAAAAAAAAAAAAGAGTGTGACTTGTTTCTTTTATGTTCATTCTTTATTTTCACGTAAAACCTGAGGAGGGAGTAGAAGAAAAGGGGTGGCTTGGTGTGAGGCTTTATAGCCAGCCAACGATAAAGTGAAAGGCTGCAAGCTATTCCTTAGCACTAGTGTAAATATGGGCAGCCAATGACTATAACTAGTTTTTGTTGCTATGGCCTGAAGAAAACAGAATACTGTGAGCAGCTAAGATTTTCATGATAAACTTGATATTTTCTGAGTTAAATGCATTTATGTTTAGAAATAATTTAGAAAATGTCTTAAAAATAAGTTTTATAACACGTCTAATTTGAAATTCTCAGCAGGTCCCTTCAGAAACGTTGCAAACCAAATGACAGCTTGAAAAAATGTTGTAAATACTTGTAATCACATATTATTTAGATCAGTATTTTAAAAGAAATTTGATTTTATGTATAGGCTATTTTTAGGGGAAATACGAACAAACCAAGTTGAAATACTGATGGTAATTGGAAAAATCTATTCTGAGGTGTTCTGATTTGGGTGTTTGAGAAAATAATACTTGTTACGAATGCCCTGCAATAGCTTACTTAGCATACTGAAGCCTTAATAATAAATATTGAAACACTGCATGAGAATTTGCCCTGGTGCATTACCACGGATTTCATATTTAAGGCTGTATTTACTTTCAATTTGTGAGTTGTGGGAAAGTTTTTTGGAATTATTGATTGAGATTTTTCAAAATAATATTACAACTTTTTTTGTTGCAATAATCATTTTTGTGTTGAGTGAAGTTTCACAAAATGAACAATTTTGATTAAATCTGCTCTCTGGAAAAAAGTTTGATTTTTGCTAAAGTAAGTAAACCAACAATGGCTTTGAAAAGAAACTCAGTATACAAATACAGGGTTCACTGATGCATGTGGCCTTTTAGGTGCTTTTTAGGTTGTGGGTTTTTTTTTTTTTAAACGTGATATCAGAACTTAATTAACTTGGATGCCATTAGAGGAAGTAACTGCAGATACCACTACAGAAGCAACAGTTATTCTCAGCTTTATTCCAACGTGCATGCATATGCAGGAGAAGCAATCCTGCTTCTCCTCTGCTGTGAACTGAGCAGAACTGTGTAAAAAGTGAGAGCGCTGAGTTCACTCTTACGCAGCTTGGAAATCCCCTTTCTTTATTGAGGTTGTAATGCGTATGTTTCATCTACCTCGGCCTGGTTTTAGCTACTGTCCTCCATAGACTTCCTAATATTCTCTCCAGGCAAGCTATCTCCTGACAAGAGCTGTCTAGAAATTGATTTGCCTTCACTGTTGCATTGAGCTCAGTATAGGGTTTGCCTTGACCTGACTTGAGAGAAGCATTGATTGCCAAGAGGCCCAATTCTGTGGACAGTAACCGTGACCTGTCAGAACCTAACTATCATGGTGTCTAGGAATCAAGCCCTTCTTTATGGCCCAATTCTGTCCGCCATTATGCATTTCTGTACTTACACTGATCTCATGGGGAAATGAAGGAATTTGGCACTTTTCAGGAAGCAGTTAGCATGTGCAAGGCTTCAAACAACATACTGGTTTACCAAGCTAGAGCAGGTGATGCAGTGAAAGAATTGGTTTTTGATTGTGCTTGGAGATGGCTGGGAACCAGGAACCAGTTCATCACTCTGGTTGTCTGGATGTGCTTTCAGAGCTAGCTTTAGGTTCTTTTTGGTACAATATTGAGATAGCTTATGTCGATGTGGATGCTTTTCTAGCAAGTATCTACTTCTCCAGGTTTCTGTTCTTTTGACATCCTATGTCATCTGTTAACTGACTGTTTTCGTCTTGTTGGCCAGAATGAGTAGAGGGAGATTAGCTCACAGATGTTGGTAATAATTTTCCGGCAAGCTAGGTGCAAACATTCATCAATAATAGTTACGAATTCAAAAAGAATTGTTGGTGGTATAAGACTCAAGATATATGGTAGAAAAAATACTAAGGTATTTTTTCTTGCTTGCTGATCACTGACTTCTAATATTCACCAAAATGTATATTTGTTGTTTGCATTGTCTGTGTAAAATCACTTCAGATGATTCTTTTTAAGTATACCCATGAGCGTTTGATGTGGGAGAGAGGCATTTCTTAAGGTGTGTATTTGTAAACGTGCATGTGTGGCACCTCTTTTAAAAATAATTGATGAATTGTTCAAGTAATGAACAAGGTATCAGGGCTGTGGACATTCAAGAATTAAAACAAATTGCATATCTCCTACTTAGAAATACTTAAGTCATCCACAGTTATAACAACTCCTCATGTTAAATAGGACCAAACCATTTATTGATTTTTCGAGGAGTAAATGAAATATGCAAACAGAGCATGTAGAGCTCTGACTCAGTTAAACAGTAAATGGCATAGAAAGTTGCACCTGTGTGCATGAAAATTGTTATGACTATGGTATATTTTTTATCTGTAATAAGAAAATCATGAATTAAATAAAATCCCTAGAAATGAAGGGGCTTGATCTAATATTGCAAAACTAAAAAATATTTCTTCATGCTCCTACATTTGTTTAAAGAAGGATATTTCTCCTTAGCTCTGAAAAACATAAGATCTAGAGGTTTTGAATTGAACGTTTCATTTTCACTATGATGCACAGCTGGCTGTCTTGCAAGTACTGAACTCTCTACTGGGGAAAAAGTCTTCATTATATTACAAAATTATCTATGTGTTTCTGAAGGGCTAACTTGAGAAGAGAAATTGACCTTATGAAGTTGTTTCAAATTATTACTGTGTTTATTGCAGACCAAGGATCAGGATTCTGTGTGACTGGAAAAATAGAAGCTGGCTATATTCAAGTTGGAGATCGACTTCTGGTAATGCCTCCCAATGAAACTTGCACTGCAAAAGGTACAATCTTCAGAAGTGTGTTTACTTTCAGGTCAATACTGGGCTAGAAGCAGTTACTGAAATGGTAACAGACTGTCAAACTGATACTAACTGTCAAACATAAAATGTGAAAGCATAAAACGAATTTCTTTAGATGTGACTGTATCTGTATAAATATGTCTGTGAAGAGTATGTGAAATCTTAAATCCTTTTTTTTTTTTTTTACCTTTTTTTGCCGTATCAGATATTCCAAATGCTGTGGCCTCATGACTTTGTTTTAAGAAGAATGTATTAAAACAAATCTTCTGAATTCCATCAATATATATCTTTTTTTTAAAAAAAAGTACAAGTATCATTAATATTCAGGTTTGCTGTGCAGTGTCACTGCTGTTAGGAAGTTTGAGGATGTTGAACAAGAAATTAATCCTATGAATAAGATGTGAAAAAGCTTCAGAATTAAGTCTGCTGTTTGTTCATGAGATTTGTCACTGATCCTTTCATTAATATACAAACTTGCAGGATATAATTGTCCTGAGCACCAACAAAATACAAGAAAACTGGATTTAAACTTGAATATATTTCATGTCTGAAAGGAGGAATTGCAAAGTCAAGACATGGAGTATTTAGCTGTTTTAGCCTTCTGTCTTTGTACTGCAGAAGTTTTTTGTTTCATTTGAAACAGAAGGATTGTTCAGCATACACCAATGAGTTAAATTAATTTTTAAGACCTTAAAATAAATAAATAGGTTTCAGTATCTAACTATTTAATCTGAATTCAGCAACCTGTTAGTATGACTGTCCTGCTCTATTCCAGAACCGGCTTGCTCAGCCTTACTTTGAGAGGCTCTTCAGTGTACATGTTAGTACAGTGGTACACACACTGTTAGCAATGAACAAGAACATTACAATAACATGGATGACAATGGATGATGAACTGCTGTAGTCAATGCTTTGTTTTGGGAGTGGGAGAAGAGGCATGGAAAAAGACATTTTTTGGTCACATTCAGTTTGAGAATACCCAATTCTGTGTTCAATTCTATGGTTCCCTTGTGTACTGTCTCTCATACGTCTGAAACATTTGTGAAAATTGGGAGTGTTAGTTCATTAATCATAGAATGGCTTGGGTTGGAAGGGAACTTAAAAAGCACCCAGTTCCACCCCCCTGCCATGAGCAGGGCTCCCACCCACCAGCTCGGGCTGCCCAGGGTCCCGTCCAACCTGGCCTTGGGCACCTCCAGGGACGGGGCACCCACAGCTTCTCTGGGCAGCCTGTGCCACTGCCTCTCCATCCTCTGAGTAAAGAATCTCTTCCTAACATCTAATCTGAATGTATTATTTATATTTAATGTGAAGATGATATAATTCACTGTAATATATTAACTGTATGTAGTGTGCACAAGAACCTGAGTCTTTCATTTTCAAGAGGCTGAACTTCATTTATCATTCCATGAGAATTGCACACATATATGTAATAATTATAAAGCTGTTTAAAAAACAGTACTTAACATGTGTGTAGTTGAATGATGCTTTCTGACATGGCTTTGACAAATGGTTTGGGAACAGATTTGCAAATATATAAACACCATCTGAAGTGAAATAGAAGTAGATATATAAATGTATGCGGTAATTGTAAAAAGCGTGTTTTTTCTGAGAAATATCGTTCTTGGTGTCTACCGGAAATCTCAGAATTTTAAGTTGGGAAAAATTAGTTTTATACCCACCTACTTAGCAGGATATCTTTTAAAGCATTTAGAATACATGAAAATAGGAGTAAAATTACTTTTAATGATGCTTTCTAATAGATGCGATGTTGTGAACGAAAGGCATCTGTTACGCTTTTTTATGAAAGAGTCAGCAAACCCACTTAAGGTAAATGAAAGTTGACATAGTACCATTAAAGTATATGAAAGATGCGGTCTAGGGTGTGCATGTGCCTCAAAGGATGGGTGGGGCAGACACAGAGATTTTCAGTACTACGGCATTTTCA
This sequence comes from Numida meleagris, assembly GCF_002078875.1. Lineage (NCBI taxonomy): Eukaryota > Metazoa > Chordata > Aves > Galliformes > Numididae > Numida > Numida meleagris. The sequence continues at coordinate 55,400,054 of NC_034411.1, forward strand.
GGACTGCGTCATCTGCGCTATGTGACAAGTGCCAGGTCCTCTCTTATGGCTTATATAAAGCCATGTTATTGTGCAGGGTGGGGTTAGAGAATAGTGAGTCCTTACCAAGAGAAAAAAAAAAGCTTCCTCAGTGCTCTCAGTTAAAAAGCTTTTACTCTCAACCCATTCATACTGAAAATTGATGAGTAATGGTTGATGAAGCACAAATGGCCCGAACAGGGGTGTTTGTTTGTAACTCAGAACCTAGGTACTTCACTGTGAGGTTCTGTTCTTACTCATTTCCAGGAATCACACTTCATGATGAACCGGTTGATTGGGCTGCAGCAGGAGATCACGTTAGTCTCACTTTGACCGGCATGGATATCATCAAAATCAAGTGAGCAGAACTGAGTTTCAGTCTAAGTAACGGTTTGTTTTTAATGAAAAGCTTTATAACTATTACACTTAACAATCAGCGGTTTACTTGAAGAATGATGTGGCTACCAGGATATTTAAAACCGAAGTGATGCCTATCACCTGGCTTGCACATACAAACGTTGGAAACATCTGCTTTAAGTGCAACGGCAACCTCAGAAGAATACTGTTAGCTGTTGTACTTCATGCTGACACTAGCAACCTTCAAAGCTTTTTTCCTCAAGACTTCTCCTTACATATCTTAAATACTGAATTAAGTGAATTCTTACTGCTAAATGAAAGATCTTTTGGAGAGCTTGTCAAAATCATTCTAACAAAGTACATCCAAACAACTGCCATTGCATACTAGCTGGATAAGCGAAACTGATGTTGAACTTCTTGTTCTGCACATTTAGTCGCTTCATCTCATGGCAAATGCTTTGCTGATCCTTTGTATTTTTTTAGCTTGATGTATGCAGGGAGACAGAGCGAATGGCTTTGTGTCTATTTCAGTATATAGGTTTCGTGCTGAGCATCAGCCTCAAGCTTTTAGGGAAGTAGCAATTGTTATTCAAGCTAGATAATTAGGTCCGTAATCTGCACAGCTTTATTACATTTAAATTGGACTCCAGACATGAACTTGTCAGACTACTGCTTGGAAAATGCCTTGCCTTGATAGTTTTGCAAATTTATGCTTTGTTTCTAAGGAAAAAAACACATTTCTGTGGTATGTAGTTATTAAGTGGAGAATAAAATTTACTTATTGAATGAAGGCTTGATTCAGTTCTTCACTTTGATGTCATTTCTCTTCTGGGTATATACTAGATTTGTCAAGAAGGGGTGCAGGCTTTAAGTCTTGTTGATTTTGATGAAATTTGGTTACTCCTTATGCGTAGGTTTAATCACGCAGTTCACTCTTTTTGGTCATGTTTTTCTCGGTGCGATTAACTTTCATTTTAGATGTCTGAAATTAGCTGCTCGAAGAAGCTGTCTAGTCTACCTTAATGACTTGTAACGAGCATCGGCATTCTTGTGACTCAGTTCATTAGAAGTAGAGCTTTTCGGATGTAAGTGTTCCTGAGAGAGTTTTGAGAGTCCTGATCACTATGTTCATCAGTCTGCAAATTAGTTAAATTACAGCAGCACTGCTGTTTTGGACACCCTGCAGTATTTCGTGCTGCTGATTCGGAACAGTCTCTGAATGAAAGTCTAATTCTTCAAAGTACCTACACACAGGAAACGATGACATTTTTAGAAACTGATTAGCAGTGGATGTAATTGTTCGTTGAACTAAACAGATCTCGTCATGCATATCCATAAAACAGCGTAGATATCGTATAGAAAATACCTGGGGTTTAGGTTTTAATAAGATATTCCTGTTTTTTTTTTTCTCCTGACTATTTTTAAAATGTTGTGATCTTTGCTTTACATGTTTAAAATATGTTTTTTCCAGTGCAGGAATTAAACTTTTTATATCATATATATGACATATGATATGATATATATATTAAAAAAAGAACTTTTCTTCTCTTTTCTTGTAGTGTTGGCTGTGTATTTTGTGATCCCAAGGAACCTGTTAAAGTTTGCACTCGATTCAGAGCTCGGATTCTTATCTTCAATATTGAGATTCCAGTCACTAAAGGATTCCCTGTAAGTCTCTCTGAAAGTTATTTTCATTACAAGTTGCTCAGGGCTTTTCTTCTCCATATGCTTTCCCACATCTCTAATGTAAGGAGTCATTTAGTGTCCAGAAGTGTTTCCCTCCCTCCAAGGGAAACTGATTCTACTGCAACTTGAAGAGGATGTAAGGTGCTACTATGGTTGCTCATGCATCTTCTTGCTGAATTCTCATGGCTAGCTAAGCCATTTCAGAGATCATGTTCCACCATGGAGTCAGGCTAGGCCTTTCTTTTGAAAGGCCATACTCTGTTAGGAGTATAATGATACACTTAGATACCTTGAAAACAACAACAAAAAAATTGGTTAAAACTGCAGGATTACACAGACATGGCACAAGCTAAACACTTAAGAATGAAAAATGAATTTATAATTAAATAATACATGAACTGTTTGTCGTATTGGCAGAGATCACAAAGTTTAGGAAATAAAAACGGTTACTAAATGTGAAGTGGGGACTCCTGTGAGAGAAGTTTTTACAAACATTTGTTTAAAAAAAAATCAATCTTAACGTGTTTTTCAGTACTAACTCCAAGGATTTCTGATTATTTTATAATATTTAATAACATAAAACAATATTTTAGGTGCTTTTACACTATCAAACCGTAAGTGAACCTGCTACTATTAGAAGATTGTTGAGTGTCCTGCACAAAAGCACTGGTGAAGTGACAAAGAAAAAACCTAAGTAAGTGTTCTGAATACTTAAAGATTACATAAAAAATGGGCTGAGTTTAAGTGTGCTTTATCGAGCAAGTTCTATTATGAAGCAATAATATGTTTATAAGGACATAAAAAATGCTTTCATTATTTTAGCTGGTTTCAGATTTAAATTTCAGAGTGTTTTATTAATTAAAAAGTTGTTTCCACTTAATGAGCACTGAGCACCTGGGAAGTAAAATGACTTGCATAAGGTCAGTTGCAGAATTGAAAGTGAATCCCAGATCACTAGCCCTGTGCTTAAAAGATATATATATATAATATATATATGTATATAAGTATATATATATAATATATATATATACTTACATTATCTCATTTCTTCCTGAAATGGGCTTAATTGTGGAAATGGGTTACTGTGAATTCTGCTGCACAGTCGATCAGAATCAAACAGAAGTTTCCCATACAAGTTAACCTATAGGAACATCCCTCGTTATTTGAAGGCTGTATTTGGATAGAAATGTTTTTTGACATACAAATAATCAGAATAATCATTTTCCAGAAATTGCATGACTGAGACTTACTGAAAGGTAATGGGAAGAAAGACCATGGCATCTATAGAATAATGGATTTGAATCCTCAGTTACTGGGACTTGGGTTTGAAACAAGACTAATTTCTGCTAGATGTAAAAGCCAGGTATTAATGGGAAAATTCATTTGTAAACAATTTTCCAAATGTTGTGGTGGATGCCCTTCTCTGGAACTTTTTATAAAGAAAAATCAGCTGCCTTTTTAAAAGCTGTGCTCCAGGCAAATGAGTTTTCAGTCCGGTGCCTTGGGTTATACTTTAAATCAAGCTCGATCGTCACACTTTGGGCTTTGTAAGTTTATTTTTTCTGATTACTCACTGTTCTCTTTTTCATTTATGTATGTATGTATTTGTAATAGTTTTCTGCTTATTTACTTTCAGGTTCCTGACTAAAGGACAGAATGCTTTAATAGAACTAGAAACTCAAAGGCCAATTGCTGTAGAGTTGTATAAAGATTTTAAAGAGCTTGGGAGGTTTATGTTACGCTACGGTGGTTCCACTATTGCTGCAGGAGTTATCACAGAGGTATGCTGTTGTTATAGTGGAATTTTGATACTGTAAACGAATGGTGTTGACTTTCATATAGCATTTAGTTTTTATGTTTGATTTTACACCTTTTAGCCTAAAAAGGGAATTTATTTTGCTGAAGAAGAGACAATGCTTTAGCAAGCTGAAAGGAAAACGCTAACTTTTGGAAGCTGTACATTTTGTCCCCCCTGTCTCGACCAGTTAAAAATAACTTTACATTTTTAGTATACACTGGTCTTTCTGAAACTTAATTGACTGTATAAATATACTGGAAATAGTTTTTATTTTAAAATAAGAATAATAGATTTTTAAATAAGAAGTACTGGCTATTTTTACTATGGCTAGTTTGTGTCTTCTATCTTAGTCTGTTAGCATTAAAGGTAGTATGTTACTATTCGTATCGATGCCTATCGATGTTTTCCGATCAAGTGTAAGTGAAGCCATGGGGCTAAATATAAATGCTTTACTTTCTATTAAGAGCAAAAAATACAAATGACCCTTTATCTAGCATTTTAAAAAATATTGCTGTGATCTTTGGCTTAGAATTTAAGCTCTAATTCTAGACCTGAGGGAGAGAAATTTAGAAACATTAACAAAGTTATGGTACTGAGACTTGAAGCTGAGTGGCTTAATGTCAAAACTTGTAATTAGAGCTTGAAAATTTCTGGCTTTTCTCTGGTCTTCCAAAGGCTCTGTGTATTATGGTGCTTTAATGCTATATGGTTGTAAATAGGATCCAGGTTTAGGGCTTTGATCTTAAACCTATTTTTTCTTAAATGTAACTTGAAGTGAGTGGAGTCATGTATATCTATGATGTCCAATATTTGTAGAATTTGGAAGCACTACATTCTTTGTTCTTTGGGTATTACTATTTTAGTCCATGTAATCTTTTTCCAGAGAATTTCAGAGCAAAAGGATTCATTTTTTTTTTTCCAAGGGTAATCACGTTGAAAAAAGCTGTGATCGTTTTACAGTTAGTACTTTGTTTTTCACCATTTTTTTTTATTTGCTTTTATTTTTAGATTAAAGAATGATACTAGTGCCTGGACTTCTATAATCCAACCAAAATGCAATCAGATATCCAAACTTCCGTTTAAGAATCCAGTTACTTCAGCTGAAGGAACAAGTGCAATTTACTGGGGGGAAGAAGGTGGTCACAAAAGTTAGTTTGAATTAGACTTCTGAGGGAACCTTTCATCAGCCTCTGTCACTGCGGAACAAGATGCCAACTGACAAGAAATTGCTGATGTTGCACTCGCTGATCAGAAGAGTCCAAATACTACTCCATGTGGAATTTACCTGCTAAAGAGCTGATGGAAAAATATTAGAAAGCTGAATTTTGGGGAAAAAAAAAAGTGATGAATCATCATGAAGCAAACTCCTTCTAGACATAAATTGTTTACATATTTTCTTTGATCTGCTTTTTTGCTGTACATCAATTCAGTAAAGTAACTTTATTGGTCTAATATATTTTGAGGCTTGAGTTGAATGCATATTCAGGGTAAAAACAAACTATTTACTTTGGTTTCAAGAGAATGGCATGTAGTGTTTTCCCAGGATTATTTTTCCTTTCCCTAAATTTATTTAAAAAAAAGTTTCTTTTGCTGTGTAGTAGAAGTTGTGCCAAGTCTGACTAATTTTATTTTTTAAAATGTAATAATAATAAAATAACTTAGAGCATAATTTTTGACTGTTGGAAAGTTATTTTAAATCTTTCCTCACTTTCTGTAATTCATAAGTTTGTGTAAATTTACAAATGTGAAATGCAAAATGGGCAAGTGGCTTCTCCATTCTGTGGAAATCATTTTCTCATATGTTGCTCCTTTGTGCAGCTACTGTGCACATGGACCTCTTTCTCTCAGATGCGGTGCTCTTCTAAACAAAAGCTGGCAGATTAACCTTGGGATATGTTGCTGAAGCCAGATTGTTTTGCTTACTGAAGCCTGTAACTGACATTTCAGGAAGAGAGTAGGTGGAACCACCCAACTGAAGAGAGTTCTGTCGGGTCAGGTCCTTCCACCATTTCCAGAATAAACTCAGAACAGGCATGCTTTACTTCAACTCATTTAATGGGAACTGTGAGAGGTCTTCAGGTACTCACAGAATGATACTCTGTGAACTGTAATGCAAGTGCATCATGGGGAGAACTTCAGTTTGATTATAATGTGGAGGAGGAGCTGAAATACTTACTCCAAAGCATACATCACTTGGTTTAACTGAAATAAACCTGTGCCTTGCATATTAAATGCAAAAATACCCCAAACCTTTGATTGTTATTTTGTTTGAACTGCTGTATTTGTGCTGGTCCGTACCTACCCTTCCCACAAAAGTGAAAGGTAGCCTTCTTTACACTTGTGTGCTTTAGCCCAAATTCAGAAGGTACAGGCATTTGACCATGTATGAAAGATTGTACTGCTGACTGCGTGCACGTTTGTAGAAGTATCGGCAATGCTTTAAGTAGAAATGGATTATGCCAAATCATTTGAGTGAACGTACCTGAAAACTCTTACTGCCGAAACTGAAGCTTATGATTTATTGTTATTTGATAGGTCTTCTCATAGTCTTGAATTTGCATTTAAGTACGTAAGACATGAAGGTTTTCCTGCATTTGTAGGATTCTGGAAGTTCTGCCATTCATTCTGCCAAGCTCCTGTATTGAGCTTAGCCCACTTGAACTTGTGTTCAAAGCTAGAAAACATTAAGGTTGATTTTATATCAGGGGCTAAGTTACTGCAAGCAGAAGAATGTGTGTTAAAACTGAAGACTTTGGTAAATTTCTTGTGGACAGGGAAGTGCGATATGGAATGAACCTGTGATGACCCCTCCTGCATACAGTTGTCATATGTTTTGAGACTTGGTATTCTGTGACTGCGGAAAAGTTATGACATGCTTTGTCAGTGTGTAGTTTGGGAGCCAGCAACAGGGCCTAACCCAGTTTCAACATAATGCGCTGCTTTTTGGCTCTGATTTGGACTCTGCCCAGAGGCTCCAGTTGGTTGATGAATAAATGGCCTGTTATTGGGCAACGAAGCCATATCAACTATATTCAATCAAAATTTGTTTGTACCTTGGTCCACAACAAGTTTTAAGGTGTAGCAGTGGTCTAGTGTTCAAAAGCTTTCTAGGTTTTTGAAACTAGCTCTTTTCTAGCTCTCTGGATGGAGATTTTGACAGTCTCCTGGTTTTAACATACTGCTGTTTAGCACAGATGTAGCAGTTTTAGTCAGCGTAGAGTGCAAGGAGATGGCATGCAATCTCAGAGCCATTCAGTTGTCTAAGCGTTCTCTCTTGGAGAAAGATGTATTTTAAACAGTTGTTACTGGGATCTTTGTGCTCTTGAGAAGTTAAGGCAAAGCTTAATTGTATGTAACGGGCTTGTCTATAGTAAAATATTTCTACTGGAATATCTAAGAAGGGAAACATGAAAGTAGGTGTCTTGCTGCTGGTTTTTTTAGTGTGGATTTCTGACAACATGCCACAAAGTGCCTGCAACTAGGCAGGATCATGCTTCTCAGTGTTTGTGGGTTTTTTTACCTGAAGGGCTTCTGCTTGTATTGCTTGGATTGAGGATATTGATAGAAAAAAGGTATGTTTCTTATGTGTTAAAACCCTGGAAGAACTATTGTTTTGGAGGTTACAGGGGCAAATATTGATGATAAAGCAAATGAGCTGCAGACAAAGTAGTCCAAGCCTCTTTTCTCTGTGCTTGCCGATAGTAAGGAGCAGGTCCCTGGTGAGGTATTTAGGTCTTGAATTATTTTGTGCAGTTGTTGCAAAAGGAATTTCTGCAGGCTGTAGCTTGAAAAACTGGTATAGGGAACATTTTTCTTCAGCATTTTATTTCCTATAGAGATAAGTAAACTCATAGATATTAGATCTATCCTGCCTCCCTGCTTTAACTCCTGCAGCAGAGGGGAAAGTAAATCACAGAGATGGTCATTTTTCCACCCTTTCCTCTGTTCCTGCTGCTGTTGCAGTAGTTCCCTCTGACTTGCAAGTGAGCGATGCAGGGAAGACGGAGAGAGGGGGGAGGAGTTCAGACTCGGTGTGCAAATACGCACTGAACTATGAATCTAAATTGGCACCTCTTAGGAAAAAATCACTGATGAAGCAAGCTGCTAACAATGGCTTACTCAGAGGCTCGCTTAGTGCTGGAAAACTTTATAGCCGGCGAATTTGTTCCTTGTTCCTCCTACATAGACTCCTATAACCCATCCACAGGAGATGTCTATTGCAGGGTGCCAGACAGTGGCAAAGAAGAGGTGAGTACTATCCAAGTGCACAAAGAGGTGAAAATGTGAAATGGATGTTGTGAGTGGGAGAGGCTGGAAGGCAAAAGATCAGAAAAGACAAATGTAAAAGATAAAGACTTCTAAGACTTAAATGAGTAAGGTCTTGATTGTGTTGTAGCATTGTGTAATTTATTGCTGCAGCAGCAAATACTGATTTTTATTATTTATTCTTACATTTTGCAATTAGAAAGTAATAGACTGAGTTACAAACCAGTGTAAATCAAACAAGATTCAGTTCCTTCAGTAGAGCTGTTTCAGCTCACACAGGGATGTCTTGTATGTAAATTAACAGTAATGCTCAGACTGGCACTAAGTGCAAACAGACAGGAAGAGAGAGAAAAGGGTTATTGACCTCTTATAGAATAAACTTAGAGGCACTGTGTGCAGGTAAATGTGTTCTGCCCTTTTGTCTTGATCATTTACAGTTGTCCTTCAAAAGGATTTTGGCATTCTGGCCCTTCCCCTGCAGTATGGTATAAAGCTTCAGACCCTTCTGGCTTTGGTATTAGCAGCTGGATATGAAAGATGGTGAGGTGGCTGCATTGTGTATACATTTCCTTACAAAGCAGTCTGTCCTCTGCATCAATGTGGTGTTTCCTAGTCCTGTGCTCTCTGATGGGATGAATGTCTTTTGTATGTCAATGTAACATTCATCAGGGTTGCTGCAGCTTCACTGATGCCACTTTATAAGGACCTAGAAGTGCTTAGCATACTGGTTCAGGTTTGGCAAGGATAGAATCAATTAGAAAATGTATGTAAAAGACTTGGAAAACACTAAGAGTTTACATTGTTTTTATTTTCCAAACATTCTTTTTTTTAAAATGAAGTGCTATTGCTATGTAGCTGTTCACTTGCATTTCAGCCCTGCAGACATTTCTTTGCTTCTTTCAGCAGAAACCTTTGCACTGTAATTTCAATTGGGTAAATATTTGCTAGATGCCGATGACCAAGGGTTAAAGTGTAACAGGTTCGGTTTGCTAGAATACATCTGTGAAAGTTTGCTCCAGCCAGCCCTAACTATGCCTGGAAAGACTTCTCTTTGATGTGCAGGTGCAAATCATCCTGTTCATTTATTTGCAGAATCATAAAATTGAGAGAGATGTGAGAATGCCAGAACAACTTAACAAAAGTAGGCTACTGGCCATGCTGTAGATATTGGAGATAGAGTCCAGATACGTGTGAGGAACAATGGCTTCTCTCTTCTCAGCTTAGGGGTTGTGCCGTACATAGTGTTTGGGTCCTGTAAAGTTGACAAGTCCTTTGCTCCTCCCTTTAGGCAGCTGTATCAAAGAGTGGGCTTTGCACAGCTGGCATCCACTGGTGACTAGTGGAATATGCTGGAGGAGAAAGTGAAATCAACCTGCTTAGAGGTTATCTGGAGATTGCAAAATAAGCATCAAGGTCCAGGTTCAATGAAGAACTCGATGCTGTTTTCTAACAAGGCTCAACATCCTGGTGGTGATTTTGATTGGTTTCACTGGAAACTTAAAACACAGTGGAGACGAAAGGCAAACCTGTTTCTGATCCTGGAATTCAACACCGGCCAAAGGCAAGGGCTGTGTCAGCCAGTTTCTGTTAAAAAAACTCAATGCAAGCTTGAGCAGGTGCCCTACATCTCCAAAAGACAAGCTGGTGGGAGCTGATAAGACCTGGCAAAAATCTCTTCTAAAAAAAAAAAAATCTCTTTTTAAAGTCCTTTGCATCATCCACTGGGAAAGCAGGCATCATGTTGCAAGGGGTATTTTGTGTATTTTGGTATCAATCTTTTATGATAGCTCTGAATTGTGTGCTCTGTGTCATTCTTGTGCAGAGGAGGAAAGCAGAAGGAAGTGTTTCAGACGCAAATTCATAGTTGAATTTTTATGCATGTCTTCTTCGTGGCTCAACTTGTTTTTGCTAGTTAAACTGTTACAACCCTTGTTCCCTCTTACTACTTCTGTGTTAATTCTGTATTAGGGAGACCTGAGAGCGGCCTTTTGGTATCTAAAGGGGGGCTGTAAGAAGGGGAACAGACTCTTTAGCAGAGTCTGTGGTGATAAGAGGAAATGGTTTCAAACTAAAAGAGGGGAGATTTAGACTGGATATAGGGAGTTTTTTATGATAAGGGTGATGAGACACTGGCACAGGTTGCCCAGAGATGTGGCAGAAGCCCCGTCCCTGGAGACGTTCAGGGTGAGGCCGGAGGGGCTCTGAGCAGCCTGATCTAGCTGTAGGTGTTCATTTTAGGGAAATTGGAGCAGATGGCCATTAAGGGTCCCTTCCAACTCTAATGATTCTGTGATAATCTTTTTTTTGTTTGTTTTCCTCTTGCTTTTTTAGGCCAGTCCACTGCCACTTCATTCCTTCCTTTGCCAATTTTCTGCTTCTCTGTGAAGATGCAACCTCTTCTTCCTTCTAAACTTGCTGGAGGGTTAAAAGTGCAGATGACTCAAACTTCGCATCAGGTCTCTTAGAGCACAGAAGCACCAGGTGGTACAGGCAGCAAAAGAGGGAACAGATGAGAAGCAGCACCACAATGGCACCTAATGACGAGAGGGTGGAAGAACAAGTTAGTTAATAGAGGTGGTTTTGTTTCATAGGGGACGAACCTTTTCAGGGTAGGCGCCCTCCTCACCTGACTTACTCAAGAAGCTGCAGTTCCCCTTTCCCGGACCTGCTTTGGCCCTCCTCCAGCTGCTTGGTTGTTGAACTCTGCCTAAAGGCCAGAGTCTAGGTTTGTGGGCTTGGCCAGTGATCTGTGTGACTTTTGTGAGCTAGTTTATTTCCCATTGGCCTCCATACCATATAATCCTGTCCCTCAAGCTCTGGCCCTCGTTTGAGGGAGCCTGTAAATTCTCCTGTGAATAGGGAGGGAGGTGGGGGGTGGGAAAGAAGGAAAAAAAGAAACAGGATTTCCACGTGTTTGAACTTATGTATGCTCTTTCGTAAAAACATCATTGGAGTGTCTATAAATTACTTCATGATTTTTGTAACACCCATCATTATCTGAAGGCGCAAATTTGGAAATCAGTTCTGTGGAATTGACAGAAAACAGTCTTCAGCAATTGCACAGGAGCCAGAACTGACAGCATTAGCAGAGCCTAGAATCATCTGATTTAATCATCTGATTTATGTTCTATCAACATCTTTCTAGTTACTGACTGGGGTATATTTCCCAAAGCTGAAGAAATTTTTGAGCAAAAATGATGGGAAACCAACCAAGACAGCTTTGGCTAAAAGCCCACCTTGGTGCATATTTAGACAATACAAGCAATTAAGTAATACATAAGCAAAAAATGGGAAATAATGCCATTAATTAAAATATAGAAAGGTGCTGGTAGCCATCCTAGTAACCTTGAGAGACTGGTGAACAGCATCCGGAAGGAACTGCTCAATCAATAGATCTAAGTAATTTTCCTTCAAGTGCCCTGAGGAAAAGATCGATGAAGGTGGGAGTTTTCTATTTAATTTTAACCCTTTGAAGCCTACTCTGCTTTTAGAGAAGTGCTGGTATTCTGCAAGTATTCAGAAAAGTCAGGCTGATGGACCATGCAGAAGTTATGTACATCTCAGGCAAAATGCTGGCAAAACAGGTATGCATTGATATAAACGCATGTAATGATTTTTCATACCTGTGGACTTTGTTAGGTAGCTGTGATCAGGTAAGACTGTTTTTTTCCTCTGAGCGACTCTTCTATAGACATATTCTCAATCCTTTCTTGAACGAAACTGGGGGAGGTGAGAAAGGAAATCAAAGGTTAGCGGAGCGTACAGTCTATTCCTTCCCAGAGCCATTATTTTCATAGTTGATGTCCTTTCTGGCAAGACCAAACTGTGGACATGTATGGTGAAGCTGCTTATGTTCTGGGAGATTTTTGCACTTCCCCTCATGAGAAACAAGATTCTGCATGAGCTGGACCAATGGCATTTGCTGGTGCCAGCTGACTTGTCTGGTATTTCCTCCAGGCCTGGAGTGCTGCCTAATAGTTGAGAAGAAAAGCAAGAGTTACAGTGAAAATCAATATCAAGAACAGGAACTATCAATAGCGATTCTTGAGTTAAGGGATGGTGTCTTGAGAAGATGAAAATGAAGAAGTCATATATCTGAAGAGATTCAGTGTTTCCAGAAACGTGGTTTGAATTATTACCTCTCAAATTTGAGCAGATCTGCTGATTGTTTGACATTTTTTCTGAGGCATTTCATTAATATTTACTATTGATCTTTTGCCTTTTTAGGTGGAAGCTGCAGTCAGAGCTGCCAAAGATGCCTTCCCAATTTGGTCCTCAAAAAGCCCACTGGAAAGATCTCAGATCTTGAACAAATTGGCAGACCTGATTGAATATGACCTGGAAGCATTTGCCCAAGCAGAGTCAAAGGATCAGGGTAAAAATCTAAACTATTGATGTCAAATATAGTGTCTCAGTGTGTATCCGAATGGAGGATATGGTCAAGATTTTTAGTAATACGTGAGCTTTTGGTGCGAACAAGGGTAACTTCTGTAGAAGTCACTGATTTGGGACTCCTGTGGCACTCAAAGGCTTGCTTGTCAGAATTGCTAAGCATTGACTGGAGTTGTTACGTGTTTGTGATGCAGTACTACAGGGTAGCTGTTATTGATGATGACTGTGCTGTGCCAGGCACTAACTGGGTGCAGAACAAAAGACATTTCCCCAAAAAACACACAAACTACAGTTTTCAAAGCAGAATTTAAAGCTTTTTTTCTCAGTGGTGTTTAGATGAGCTATTTTCTCCCCCTGATATCACACCAGTTTGTTTGATTTTGTTTCAGGAAAAACGATTACATTTGCTAGAACAGTGGACATCCCTCGGGCAGTATATAACTTCCGATTCTTTGCCTCTTCCATCCTTCATCACACGACAGAGTGCACCGAGATGGCAAGCATTGGCTGTGTGCATTACACCTCACGGGCGCCTGTGGGAGTTGGTATGGTGTTCCTGGAGCACGGAAAACTGGGCAGTGTCTGCCTGAGACAACAGAGAGGAGTTTTTAAATCTAACATTTATTTTTTCTGGGTCAAGTGCTACACGTGACTGGTCTGCTAAATCATGAGAAACTCCATGTAAATTCACTTATGCTGCTTTGCCTTAGATAGAAAGTTTATGTGATGCCTTAAAATGTGCCTAGAATGAGAGAATTTCCTGAGGTGGAAGGAACCCACAAGGATCATTGAGTCCAGTGTAGGGCCCACACTGCACCACCCCAAATCCAAACCCTATGTCTGAGAGCACTGCCCAAACACTTCTTGAACTCCAGCACTTGGGGCCATGACCACTGCCCTGGGCAGCCTGTGCCATGCCCACCACCTTCTCGTGCAGAGCCTTTCTCTGACACCAGGCATCAATTTACCCAAGACCAAGCAGCAGCAGCACGCAGTGCAGGCCGAAGCACGCAGCTGCCTTTTAGCCGGGGAATTGCTGAACTGCGCCGCTAGATGCTGCTCTTGCTTTAGATATAAAGTGGCTGTGCTGAATTTACGAGGGATGGAGTCATAAGGATTCTATTGTTATACAGTTGATGTAATTATGTATAAATGCTTTGAATTCAAGTTTGAATTATTAAAAAAAGACAAAATTGGCGAGGCTAGTGGGCCCTACAGATTTCTTTTTAACTTTTCCGATCAATATGCAAAGGAAAAGTATTCCCAAGGGCAGTTACTGAAAAAAAAAACAACCTAGTAATTCAGTGATTTGTGGAAACGGCAGCTTTATTTTTGTGGAAACAGGAAAATATGCACTGTGTGCTGTGCATGCTCTTTTTAATACTAAAATTGGGAAGAAATCTCCAAAGAATATCATAAAGCAAGAGTGATCTGGGCTAGCTGAGGTTGCTTTGGCTTGCTGACACAGAAAATTACCACAGACCAGTTGATGAGAACAGTTTTCATGGCTAGTCTTGCCTCAGTGTTCCTGGAAAACCATGAAAAGCATGCTGTGAATATAAGCTGCTGCCGCAGGGAAGCTGCAAAACTCAGTGTCCAGCAGATCAGCTTTAGGGTCATTTGCATAGATCTTTTAAAATGATCTGCCTGTGAAGGAGACTTCTAGCTACAAATTTCTTTTACAGTTGTCTGGAAATACAAGCCATAGCCAAATTCCCTTCCGAAATCTGAACTGATATGTAGATGCTGGAGTACAGAGGGTTGAGTTTTGTATCCCAGTAAACCGTGCTCCTGTCTTTTGTGGTTTCCCCTTGTAGCTGGTTTAATCAGTCCTTGGAATTTGCCACTGTATTTGCTGACCTGGAAAATAGCTCCTGCCATTGCATGTGGAAATACCGTGGTTGCCAAGCCGAGTGAGATGACATCTGTCACAGCCTGGATGATGTGCAAACTCTTGGAGAAAGCAGGTAAATCCCTGAGCATATTAGGGTGGATGAATGGGGTGGACTTCCTGCAACATTTCATTGCAGAAATCAGAATGCTCAGAAAACTTGAGTTTGTTGTAACTGAATATCACTGTAGAGTGAAAAGCACTCCCTGTGATCATACTATTCCATCTCCCCAACCCCAGCTATTTCCCTGTTTGATTTTTTTCACTGTCTTCTCATGAAAAGTCTTCCTGTATCTCTCTCCCCACTCCTGCCCTCCCTGTGGGGGTTTCCTATGTCCACAATGCCAGCAAAGGAATCACAAAAGCATGAGAGAGTGAGAACCAGTTCTTGGTGACTCTCATGACTGCATTTAGAAAATGGGAAGATAACTGCTTCTTCCCTGTTACAGAACAACTGAAAAGTGGGTCACTGGTGGTGGATGTTGGGCAGGCTTGACTGATTGGTAGAACTGGTTTTATTGTTTAACCTGTGACCATGCTACCTAAGTTGAGGGTCACTCTTCGTCAGTAATGATTTTCTAAATCCGGGGACAAAACACAGGCAACTGAAACCTGCAGAGCAAGAGGAGGGTGTGCTTACTTTGTGCTTCTCTTCCCATGAGGGATGCCCCATGGGGTGGTGAACGTGGTGTTTGGGACGGGAGCCAAGGCAGGAGAAGCCCTCGTCTGCCATCCCGATGTGCCCCTCATCTCCTTCACGGGAAGCACGCTCACAGCCCAGCGGATCACAGAGAAGAGCGCTCCGCACTGCAAAAAGCTTTCTCTGGAGCTGGGAGGCAAAAACCCTGCAATCATCTTTGACGATGCTGACTTGAGCCAGTGCATCCCCACGACCCTGCGGTCCAGCTTTGCCAACCAGGTGCCTCTCACCTCTATACTGTGTGTTTGCAGCAGGAGGCGTGCATGTGTCAGCGTGGCACACGTGTCTGTACCTTTGAATCCAAATCCTAAACTGACAAGGTCTGTCTCCAGGTTCTGGATTGGGAGCAAATTCCAAGTAGAAAAAGTATGAGATTATTTACCTTATTCCAGTACCAGGGAAGTAAAATAAGAATGTGCTCATTCTACGGCTCTCCATTGGAGGTTAAAAAAAAAAAAAAAGTATCCTTATCCTTTTCACAATAGATATATCCTTTATTCTTCCAGGAAGCAGTTGCTTTAAATTCCTCCCTCCAATTAAGTGGAAAACTTGATTTGCTGAAACTAAATTAGGAAGTTCCCCCTAAATTCTATCAGTGTTTCTGTTCCCATCCTTAGGAGAGATTGCCAAAGCCATAAAACTGTATCAGGACAAGCATTCAGAAAAATAGCCTGGCATGAGAGTAGCATTTTTAGGAAATGAAGAGAGGCATCAGTCAGAAATGGAAATCTCATTTCCTATGAAAAATGTTGGAGAAGATAGAATGTTATTAATGAAAAAAACCAAATTTGCTTACATTAGTGAATGACTGTGTAATCCTGTTATTACTGTGTTGTCTTCTTTCTTCCTTTTTGATCTGGGAAAAATCCTGCTTTGCTGTGTTGTGAATATCGTTTGCACTCCTGAGCATGCAGGAACACAAGTCTCATCCTGGGAAGCAACTCCTAGTACAGGAGAGTAGTACAATGTAACATGAACTGATTTTGTTTTGATAGGGAGAGATCTGCCTTTGCACCTCCAGGATCTTTGTTCAGAGGGGCATATACAGTGAATTTGTGAAGAGATTTGTAGCAGAGACTAAGAAGTGGAAGGTTGGGAACCCCTCAGATCCTACTGTCGACGTGGGAGCACTAATAAGTAAAGAACATCTAGAAAAGGTGGTATTAAATGGAGTTTATCTGATCTTACCTTTTGTTGGGTTACTAAAGGTGCTTCTAGAGGCAATTAAGATTCAAAGGCATTATAAGGTATTTATTTGGTAAGGTTTCTGTTGCCTGTGGCTTGGAATCACATGACGACTCTGGAAAAATCAACTCCATGCAGAAAATAATTTAAAATAACAGTTTTTTTCTCATTTGAAGTGTAAAAAACTCAAAGTGGATAGATATAAATCCTGAATTTATGCTGACTAATCTTACAGCTCAACAACATTTTCATGTATGTTAGGACTGCATTTGCTGAGATCATTTATTCACTTAATAAGAAAATTAACTGAGGTAAAACTCTTATTTTTATATCACTCTTTGCACATCCTGCTAGCAGGAATTTGGAATGGCATGGGTGTAGGTTGACAACTGAGACAACGCACAATTATATCTGCCTCTATGACTTTTTGTGGTTTCAGCCACGGTTCAGGAGGGCAGATGTTTGGACCCCAAAACTGACACAATCAGTGTAAACAACCACAAACTGAGGGAGAAAGCCAAACCTCTGTCATACTTCTTGAGGCCTCAGCAAGTTCTCCAGCCTGTTCTATTGCTGAGTGGTAGAAACACCCACTGCTTGAGGTCTTCGGTGGCACCATAGAGGACTTCTGTGTCTAGAATACAAAGGTGTTTAAAAGAAGAAAAAGAGAAGGAAGCACAGTGCTATCTCTGTGGTATTTCTATAGGGAGAAAAACAGAACAAAGATTCTGGAGCAGTAGAAGATCCAACAGCATGTCCTATGTATAGCATATGAATCGCAGCAGCCATGGGAACAGCTTTAATTACTTATTGATGACATTTTCTATAGACTTCATGGCTTTATCATCCTAGTGCCATGTAAACATTCAACAAGCCTGCCCATGAGGCAGGAAAATGTTACTGATCCCTTTAAGTAATGAGTGAACCATGGCACAGAAGATATGTCAAATTGCCCAAACTCCTGGAAAAAGGGAGGAGTACTTTGGGAGCATTTGTGTTTTCACCATGGGTCCTACCATTCTGAGAATAATTACTGACAAGGGTCAGTAGTGATGCCCGTTAGGCTTTTACAGAAATATATTTTAAAAAGCTGGGGAATACCCCTCTGCCATTAGAAGGGAAGTAACAGCAGTGTGATGCTATTAGAGATATTCCTGGACTCCTGGGGATTTAGCCAGACTGGAGAGGTGGGCTCTTGGAATGTTGTCCTTTAGGAATGATAATTTCCTGCTGTTTCCTCAGGTGAGGAGCTATGTGAAGAAAGCTAAGGCTGAAGGAGCCAGAATCCTCTGTGGAGAGGGAGTGGATTCCTTGACTCTCCCAGCTGGCAACCAGAAAGGCTATTTCATGTTGCCTACCATTATTGCCGAAATCAAAGATGAGTCCTGTTGCATGCAAGAAGAGATTTTTGGTCCTGTGACATGTGTGGTAGCATTTGATACAGAAGAAGAAGTGGTCAAAAGAGCCAATGGTGTGAAATATGGCCTTGCAGCCACTGTGTGGTCCAGCAACGTGGGACGCATTCACCGAGTGGCACAAAGGCTGCAATCTGGCTTGGTGTGGACCAACTGCTGGCTTGTTAGAGATCTGAACCTGCCATTTGGTGGGATGAAAGCCTCAGGTGTAGGAAGGGAGGGAGCAAAGGATTCCTATGAGTTCTTCACTGAGGTCAAAACCATCACAATAAAGCACTGAAAAAAATAATGGAAAAATGTTAGGGTAAAATAAATTACTAATTTGCGTTACCTTAAATGGCTTTCTGGAATACTGACTGCTATTAAGGACATCTTTTCCTTGGACTTCTGTCAAGAAACATCAATGATGGCTCAAACAGACACTCAAATGTTAATGTTGAATGTAGCCTTTCATTAGATGAGATAATTGGCGTGATCTCCACAATCAACCCATTCCAAATCAGATTGCTCAGTCATCCTGCCCTTGTGTATGATCTTTTTAGAGTATTGTGATCTCAGAAATCTTTCCCTATAAAGCAGATTGGAGAAAAATGATGTACAACTGTGCCTGTGGCTGGTAAGGGACAAAGATAAAAGTACATTGAGAAGTTGATATATTGAGAATCAGCCCATTTCCATTATAAATAGCAAGTTCCATATACCAATCCATTTTATGCTTCATCAATGTCAGGCAAGGACAGGTGCTATAGCACACTAAATGCCTGAGGCAGTACCTTTAATCTCTTAAGTGGTATTGAAGTAGGGGGTCATGAGATTCTCATGATATACAGAGGCAATAAGCATTTTAATTATAACATGGTTTACATTATGTTGCTGAAACATCCTGACACTTGTTCTCTAACTGTTCTGAAATTACAGCCTTTTGTCACTTCTAGGACTCAGTGATGATGTTTTTCATATCCCTGATCACTGATTTGTCCAGAACAGAGCATTATTCTTCACTAGGAGAGACTAGAAATGACTTTTAAGAGAACTAGCTGTTGGAATGATAGGCTTAGTGAAGTGATGTATTCTGAAGAAGCATTAACAATTCGTTTTATAAATCTGTTTAGGCATATTCATGACCATGTGATGGCAGCAGAACACCTGCTTTGTTTTTTAAACCCTCAGTCGCACATTTTGCTTGGAAGTGAATTAACCACTATATTTGTGCATGTGTTACTCTGCAATTTTTCTATAAGCTTTTGTTTTATTTACAAATCCTGTTTGAAAGAGCGAAAGAAACTTGCAAATGCCTCTTTAGTTTGGGGGGCAGGAATTTTCAACAAGAGCAGATGGTTTTTACACAGTTTGTAGGTCTAGGCAGATTCCTTCCCCCACCTGGTCTGGTCAGGGGTCAGTTTTAATGAGCTGATTTTTTCTTTCAGGAGTTAATTTTGGCTCGGATTTAGACAAAATGCGAGATAAAAACCTGTGTATCATTTGTGTGTTTCTAGCTCACGATGTCTTACAGTTAGGTGGAGCAGCAGGTGGGGACCCATATGTGAGGATTATGGGAGTGTTAGCTCTGTGATCAACATGACTGATGTGGGTTCCCTGCGGTGAACTCCTAGAGTGCCCCATTTGATCATCTCTGTGTCCAGGACTGCATAGAGGTAGGGGAGGCCTGCTGGTGCTGATGGTGGTGCTTACATGCTAAATTTTAAGAACTTTCCTATATTTTCTTTATTCAGACTGACTTCTAGCATAGCAAGTTGTGTGCCTGCCTCTCTTCTGTCCTACAAATTGGCCAAAGAATTTTGTCTTGCAGATGATGAAAGCCACCTCTGCAGCTGCTCTGCTTCAGTGTTTCTACTCTCAGCTCTGGAGGGCAATGGGGAGAATATCCCAACGGATGAGGCAGGCACATCCCAAGCACCTGTCTGACAGGCTCGTGGAGCTGGCTGCACTGTATGACCTGGAATTTTCCAACCCAGCAGCAAAGCTTTTTTTTTTTTTTTTTTTTTTTAAGCACACTGCTCTGGCTTGTGTGTGAAATCATGTGGCCATTGTGAGGATTTGTTTAATTACTGTTATGTAAAGCCTGAACAGTTGCTCCATCTGTTAATTCTTACAAACGGAGTGAGTACAGTTCTGTTTTGCACTGTATTATCTCACTGGAGTGAGATGATTGCTTCGCATGGGTGGATAGTTAGACTTTTCCCAAAGTTTGCTTCTCTCAATTAGCATAGCATGTTTTTTTGTCTTTTTCTTAGCATGAAACATGCTATTGTACAATGCTTGAAAACAGCTTTGCTTAGGGGGAGACCTTGGGCGTGCTCTGGAGAGGATGCAGATCAGTTCTAATGTTTATATTCAAATGAAATTAAGTAAGTCCCTGTTCCCACAGTGTTTATAATTCTTACAAATACTTCTTGTTTTTCCTAATTCCCAGTGATGAAAATGGAATTCAGACTCTTGCCTTATTGGGTCAAATGAAGTTTCATGCCTGACTTAACTAAAGCATGCGGAACTCAAATGTAAGCTAGGCTAGTTTTAAAATCTTACCTTTGAACTTCTGTACTTAAAAAAATATATATCTTAAGATTCAGCTTAATGGGTAGAGTCTCATCTTCTATCTCAAAGACATTCTTCCTCCAACTGAAGGGGAAAAAAAAAGGGGAAGAAAGAAAAGGTACAGAAAGATCCAGAGGACCTTCCTGCCAGGCTTGTCTTCAGGGCTCAGGCATAACTTTTTGCCCCGTGTGGCAGCATGTTTGCTCTACACCTGTCTCAGCTCTAGGAGGGATGTAATCTGAAGTGCCTGAGTACTTGATCTCAAGTTTCTTGTAAAACTTACGGATTTTCTGTGTGGTGAGACAGTGAAAAATTAAAAATGAGTGTGATTTTCCTAGCCTGCGGGAAGACCTGAGTCCCAGTCTCCATCTTAGTTAGTAGTTAAGTATGCTATAGAAAGCTGAATGCAAGGACTAAGGTGGGCTCAGAATAGTCCTAGAAAGTCCTGGTTGCTGGGAGATTTCCTTGGTTGAAGTCTCTTTTTCTCCATTTCAGACATTTGTTTTTGTAATACGAGGGTGATGCTTGTGCTTAGGAACCTCTATGCACTAGCTTTCTTGATCTAGAATGTGTAAAATCCCCACTGGCAACAGCTGGAGATTAGGTGGAGAGCGGTGAATAATGAGAGAAGAAGGAAGTCCTGCAATATTATTGGATAACTGAGTTAGCTGGGTGCATATTATTGCTGCTGAAGGGAAAGCTATGGTTCCAGAAACTGTGTGCGTACAGTGCTGTGTCCTGAAAAGGAGCAGTTGAAAAGGATTTGGAGGTCATGAGTGAACCTCAGTTCGTATGAGAACAACAACTCAGTCAAATCAGTTCTGCTGCAACACTGCTGGGCTGGTATTTCAAAGAGCAAGTTTTCTCTTCTAAAACAGGGGAGGTGATGGAGCACATCTTGCAGACCTCCTCTCTCTTCAGCAAGTGAATTAACCAGAGCAGAGCCTGGCTAATGATGCCTCTTTCTGGCACAGGGTGGCCTTAATCATTTCCAAGAAAGCACAAATGCTTCCATGGAAGGGGGCACAAGGCTGTCTCAGCTTTGAATGTGCTATGACCAGTTAGGAGCATGCTGTTTAAGGAGATGGAGAGATGCTAAACTGTATAAAATGTAAGTACTCGTGCAACTTCACTGCAGATGTGTAGGCGTGTGGAGCTCTGTACGGTTATGTGCAAGTTGAAAGAACATTTCTGTGTATGAGAGGTGTTGTAAAGCGCTCAATTACTATAATGATGCAGCCTATGCAAGTCCCCGTGGGAGCAAAAGGATTCTGTCAGAGTAAGGCTCAGAAGAGCTATCTCCTGGTTTCAGAGAAATGAAAGTAATTATGGACCATTTACTATGGAGAAGTAAGGGGACATTCATTCACAGAGCGCTAAACTTGTCCAATTAACTCCAAGTTCCTAAAATAATAACATAAAGATTATGCTGCCATTTTAGTAATTGAATTTTCTCCTCCTTTGGGAACATTGCATATTACAGTGCCAGCTTACTCTCTGCTATAGAGAGATTTGTTGTTTTTCTTCAGTTTTGGCTTCCTCAGTACAGAAGTCAATCAGAAGTATCATTTTCTGCAGCTGCAAAATAACATTTTCAAGTGTTTATTTAATAAAATGGAAATTAAAAAAAAATTTTCCTAATCTTACCTTAAATTTTAAAATGAACTTCTTTGTACTGACTTGGCTTGAATGAGTTACTGTGTTTACCTGCTGAAAATGCAAGCTTTTGTCCTCAGGAGGAATGCCAAAATATTTGTTGATAGAAATAGCTCAATGTAAACCTTGGATTCTGTTTGGGATTCTTGTGCTAAAATATCCATGTTGTCACATGAGTTAGTTGAGAGCAGATAATTTCAGTCCTTCTTAACGGCTGTATGCAGTCACTCTTTTGCAAGAGGTACTGGAGCCATGTAGAGGACATCGAGTGACTATGATAAGATAGTTGTGGAAATTTGATTAGGAAATTGCCTCCTTCCTGTGCTGTTTTGTTACCAGAGCTGCAAGCCCTCTGAGAGGGGAAGGGATAGTTTTGTAGCCTGTAAATATATTCCTACGGTTAGCTAGTTTTTTTTTCCAGATGTCAGCTCTAATTCTTCAAATGCGCAGTGCAGATTTCTTTTGTGCATCATGTGTGTCTTTGGACTTGTTTATGGTTTGAATCATATGGCATAAGGGAAAAACAGTATCCTGCAACAGCCATGTGCACATATTTCTCAACTGTTCAAACAGGAATTCGTTCTATTAGTGCTCTGTAATTCTTCTCAATCACTTGACTCCTGTGGTAAGCTTCAGACTGCTTTCTTTCTTGGTGAAATGTTTCAAAACCTTTGCTTTGCTTTTAAACAATAAATGTGTGTATGTGCATGAGCCTTTGGATATGTAGCGTTCATGCAGTAGTGCTCTGGTAACAAGGGTGAGCTGAGATGTTGATTCATGTGCTTCCAAAGAGAATCTTGACCTGGTCTGAAACTTTGCCTTCCTGATCAAGTTCTTTCCATAAGCAACCCAACAGAAAAGTAGTTTTGATTCGTGAGCTCTCTAGGACACAACCTGCTGTTTATTTGTAGTGCTTAGTACTACAGGCTCATCTAAATAATTCATTTCCCTTATTTTAAGAAGAAGGGGTCAGAGGAGGTCACATTCCTCTCAGCTGAGATACACTGATGTCCACTTTTGATCAGCTGATGTTTCAGTCCAGTCTTTCTGTCTGCCTCCCTACAAGTTCCTTTTCTTTTCCTCCCAGGGTCTAGTCAGTAACATTGTCCCTGGTGGGATCAGAACCAGGTCAGCGGGAATAAGAGGTAGTGAAGGTAGGCTTATGCTTTGCTAATCACCGTATCTTGCCCTTTGCCCGAGGGACACGGTTTTTGATCGCTGAGCAGAAAAGTACATCTCCAGTCACTCTTTCTGAGGATTGGCTAGATTATTGTGGTTTATGAGTTTGGAAATGAAGGTTAGAATGTTCCGCACAAGATAAAAAAAATCAGCAAGAGGTTGCATTTCTGTCTGTTTTTAACCTATGCTTAATCTTTCTTTCCCTCTTAATATTTGGTAATGAGCAAACCACTTAGATTCACTTGCTGTTTTGCTACAAGATATGATCTCTCACTAGTGTTAGTCACTGTTATAAAGTATTTAATGGGCAGAGTTGTTCTTCAGAAACAGCATTTTTAGCTGGGCTGTTATGTTCTTGGACAGACATAAAAAAGATCACTTTCTGAGGAAGCTGTTGGAAATATTCTATGTTTAAACATCAAAATTGTAGGCTTTGAATGTGGAAGAAAATGTTATCATGTTCTAGCAATATTTACTCTAATGTCCCGTTTGAATTGCCTGTCAATGATACGTACTGAAATCTCATCTCCAACTGAGATACAGCCTGGAAATATCAGTTGCTAAAGAATCCCTGAGGTTTCAAGTAAAACTTTGATGAATAATCCTATGATTGGACTGTTTTTCTGGCAATATCTATCTGTTTTTTATATTTTTATACCAGAAAAGATGAATACTGGTTATCTGTTTCTAGAACTTCATTCAGAGGTCTTCCCATCTTCAAAGCAGTATATCAAATTTAGCTAATTAAGCCTCTTTGCACATCTTACATCTAGAAGTGTGAAGCATTTTTCAATTTGCTGCTGAGGCAATTTATGGACAGAATATAATTTAATACCTGCAAGACATATTCTTCAAAGGCTATCAAGGGTGTTTTTTCTCCTTGTACAGCCATATCCTGAAGGGCTTGGGAAGTTTCACCAGAGAAGACAAACTCTTTGGAGGGGGAGGCAGAAGCTTTCCATCTTAAAGGAACACACACACCACAAAGGGTGGTGATCAATGGTTCTATGTCCAGGTAGAGGCCGGTAACAAGCGGTGTCCCCCAGGGGTCTGTCTTGGGACCGGTGCTTTTTAACATCTTTATCAATGACATTGATGATGGAATTGAGTGCATCCTCAGCAAGCTTGCTGATGACACCAAGCTGAGTGGTGTGGTTGACACAATGGAAGGAAGGGATGCCATTCCAAGGGACCTCAACAGGCTTGAAAGGTGGGCCTGGGTGAATCTAATGACGTTCATTCAAGACAGCAAAGTGCAAGGTTTTGCACTTGTGCCGGAGGAGCCCCAGGCATATATACAGACTGGGTGGAGCAATCCTTGAAAGTAGCCCTGCAGAGAAGGACCTGGGAGTCCTGGTGGATGAAAAACTTAACATGAGCCAGCAGTGTGCTCTCTCAGCTTGGAAAGCAAATGGTATCATGGGCTCCATTGGAAAAGGGGTGGCCAGCAGGGAGAGGGAGGTGATTCTCCCTCTCTACTCTGCCCTTGTGAGGCCCCATCTGGAGTACTGCGTCCAGCTCTGGGGTCCTCAATACAAGAAAGACAGGGAGCTGCTGGAGAGGGTCCAGAGGAGGGCCACAGAGATGACCAGAGGGCTGGAGCACCTCCCCTACAAAGACAGGCTGATGGATCTGGGCTTGTTCAGCCTGGAGAAGAGAAGGCTGCAGGGTAACCTCACTGCAGCCTTCCAGCACCTAAAGGGAGCCTACAAACAGGAGGGGAGCCAAGTCTTTGCAAGGGTAGATAATAGCAGGACAAGGGGAAATGGTTTTAAGTAGAAGGAGGGAAGATTTATATTGGACATGAGGAGGAAGTTCTTTACTATGAGAGTAGTGAGGTGCTGGAACAGGCTACCCAGAGAGGTTGTGGATGCTCCGTCCCTGGAGGTGTTCAAGGCCAGGTTGGATGGGGCCCTGGGGAGCCTAGTCTGGTATTAGATGTGGAAGTTGGTGGCCCTGGCTGCGGCAGGGGGGTTGGAGCTTGATGATCCTTGAGGTCCCTTCCAACCCAAGCCATTCTATGATTAAATAATCTTGCTTATTCCTTCCTTTGGTTGTAATGTGGTTTATGTGCTTGCTAAGCATCCTGTAAAGTGCTCTCTTGCTGGAACTCAGGGCTGAGTAGTGTACCCTGGCTGCTGTGCCTCTGATACAGATGAGCTGGAGAAGAGCTGAGATAGGAAAAGTAAGAGTGAAAGTTTTCAGTGTGTATTACTGGGAGGACAGATTTCTTTAATTCAGGCTCTATCTGGATAACTCTTGTTTCACTATAGGTGGCTCTTTTAGATCCATCTATATACCTCAAAACCATAAAGCACTAGTAAATGGTATTTACATTCATCTACATCCGTAGATGTAAAGAAGACGGAATTTAAGTGAGAGTTTGACTCAGAGGAAGTTCTGAAAAAAGAACAGGAAAAAAAAAAAAGGAAGGTATTAAAAGTTTTGCAGGTTTTGGTAATTTTTGCCTTTGAAAGTGTTCAAATCAACAGTAGAGTATTACCTGAATACAGAGAAAAAGTAACAGCTGACTTGCATCCACGCCCAAGACAGAAAAATCTCTGAACTCTACAGCAATATTCTGAGATGTATTGAATTTTCAGTTGGATTTCACTGCCTTTAATTGTGCTCAGCTTATTTTGCTTAAGGAAGCAGCCACTAAGGGCTGGACTTGTACTTCATGGAACTACCACTGGGATATTGTCAGATTTTGATTTCTTTTGAAAAAGCTCTTTTCCTTGAATCTAAGGTAATTTTGGTGATTAATTCACAGTATTATACTACTTAGTTATTCTCCTGGTTAAATTTAAGAAATGAGATTGTCCTCAAAGCAGTGACTGTGCATGGACTAATCCCTGCCTGGTTAGAATAGCAGGAGTCTTAAGCATGCAAAATCAGGATTGTGCTCTCTTATCTAGCCTGGAAGTTGCTCAGGGTTTCACACACCTTGTGTGAAATCCCTTTTCTTTTTGTATGTGGCACAGAGCAGTTTGCCATACTTTGAATGTAGGACAGAATCATAGAATATCCCAAGTCTGAAGTGACCCACATGGATCGTTGAGTCCTGGCTCCACACGGGACCACTCAACGCATACAGGCTTCATTTCTGAGCCTGCAGACCATGCAAAATGGGAAAGACCTCTATTTGAAACAACAGGAATGGGAGTAACTCTTATTTCTCTGTAGGGGAGCTCTGGCTCTTAGCTCTTCACTCAGAGACAATTCTCCACTGTAGTGAGTGAGGACGAAGGTAAAAAGACAGTCATTAGATATTGTGACCAAAGTATTGCTTAAAGGTAGCATTATTTGCAAGATCAGAGTCTGCCTCATTTTTCCCTTTGCTTCCATAAGCCCCCAGAAGGTTAATATAGTTCATGTTTTCAGACAACAGCCAGAAAGCACAGCGCTGCACCCTTTCCTCAGGATATATCCAGTGCAGGGTAATCTTTATAAAGACCATGTCCTGAACTGGGAGGTGAGGGTCACATCGCCACAAATGGAAATGAGAAACCTTTCCCTGCACTTCTTGTAAACGTCAAAACTAAGTGATGAGCTTTGCAAGAGGTGAGGGGAATCTCCCCACCCTGCCCATGGACCTTTTGGCACCTCATTGTGCAGCATGAAGCCTGCAGCGCTTCGTGTGATAAAAGGAGTACTTCTATTTCTGCCTCTTGGCACCAGTGTCCCCCTGCCACAGGTTCACAGTGATAAAAGGGCTGTCAGCTCCTTAAACTAGGTGGCTGTGGTCGCAATTGCTCTTTGTCCCATTGTTGCAAGGCAGAGGTGGCAGTCCGGGAATGAGGAGTGGCTCTACTTGGTAGCAACCTATTCGTGATACATTCTCATCTGTTCTTGAGAAGAAATGTGAGTAGGGTCATAGACTCCTTCCTCAACAACACCCTAATTACCTTGAAATTACAGTTTCCAAAGGGGCACTGCTCTTACTCTGTGTAATTTAAAATGTATTGCTCCATGGTATATTTAGGGTGGTACTTTCTATTGTAAAATGTTTCCTCCACCCATAATTCTGAGTAAAATGTGGCGTGGTTACAAAGAAATGCTGGCAGAGCTAACATCTTGGGGGAGCTGAATATACTCCCCTGCAAATAGAGGCAGATCAGGCCATAACTTCAGCTGTAGGGCCTCCTCTCTGCCATTAGGGCTGAGGAGAAGAAACTTATTCTCACCGTGGACAGAAACTGCCAGGAAAAGCACCAGCAGCTGTGTTGTTGCCAAGAACCAGACGCCTAGCTTATCCGCTTTGTGCCACTGGTGAAAAAGGCATCAGGCAGCACCAGCTTTTGGCCTACTACACTGCTGTGATATGTGATATGGCCTGCCACAATAGCATGGCCAACAGAAGGCTATGCAGCCTGTGGCTGGCTCTGAGGTACCTGGGAAGAGGAAAGAAAATCACTTTTGTCATGACAGGAATGTAGATGGACACACAGACAGTCATTCTATACAGCAGGATTGCACCAGGGTCTTTGCAGTCTACATTTTGACAAGGAAACTGCTTTAACAACTGTAGAGCTATGTATCTTTTGCTAGGGCTTGTGATGGTGGTTAACCACTGAGGTGTATGTATAAACACCTGTACTTTTCCTCAAATCCCATTATCTGTCAATTTTCCAGAGTACCCTGGACCTCATTTCATGCTGCTTTAACTCCTCTGAGAGTTCAGAAGGAGCAGCTTGTAAGTAAATAAAATCCCTGATTTTTTCCACCCTATTGAGGAGCTCCCTGGGAACAAAAACCTTTCTCATAATAAGCACACTTCTCCTGTAATCCAGCTGGAAAACAGTAAATATGAAGATTGCCTCCCTACAAGCCCATCGTATCTTATTTTATTGTGTCCCCATCCACCTTCAATCATGTTTGGGGTGGTAGGAGTTTGAGCCACAGATGGTACCTTTTGGCAGAATTTCCTTGGCTTACACTGCCTTGCTGGCTTGTCTTTGTTCCTTGGGGAAACAAAGAAACCCCCAGAAGGGCTCCAACCAGGATGTAAGCACTCTGGACTCTTTTTTAATGCCCTCACTCAGACTTTTGTGCCTGATGGCACTTTTGAAGCTGAATGGACTCACAGGTTCATACTCATCAAGGGCTTTAGATGGACAAGGCAAGAAGTTAATGCTATTTAGACAGCAGCTTCTTACATCGCCAATTTGCAAGTACCTGCTTAGCCACCATGTAAACCTGTAGTCTCCAAAGGTCCACCATCCTCTCTGCATTTAACATCAGAGTATTCCAGGTCCCTCAAACCTTCAAGCTTGTGACTAGAAGTACTACTATTTTATCCTTATATATTAAAAGTTGTATGGAAGATGGTATGAAAGTCCCTGATAAAATTTTAATTTACACACGTTCCCTAAAGGTAAATTGTGACAGAGCAGGAGAGCTGAGTACACAAAAGTAATTTTCTTGCTCCTAGGACAGTGTGTCCAATTTATCTAATGGAACCTAAATGCAGCTTTTAATAGAAATCTCTGCAGTTGTCAGAGTAGGAACCCAGACTGGCTACTGGCTCTTCTGTGCTGAGTGGTTTTGTTCAGTTTCTCTGGGCTGTTAATGTATACTCCGGACCACAGGTTTTGCCTAGAGAGTAGGCATTTAGGAGTAGGGAGTTACTATGCCTACATTGCACAGGGATGTAGGTCTTTGCGTGACTTCTTGAATGTTTTTTTGAAAGGTTAAAGCTGAAGGGAGAAAATGGTGTTATTATCAAGGGAAAGGAAGATCACGCTTTTTCTATCGCTGTGTATCTGATTGCCTGCTCTCTTCTTCCTCTGCCCTGCCCAGATTATGAATAGGGAGTTCGGAGGTGTTTCCTGCAGGCCAGCTGCAGCATCACTACTGGAAAGTCTCAGCCGCAAGAGAAGAACACAGGCCAGATTGAAAGCAGTGACTTACTGGTGACTGATCTCAGCTGATGAGGGGACAAATGACTCCTTGGTGAACTGGGCTAGCTCCCAGAAAAAGAATCCATTGCTTTGGAAAAGAGATTAATGAAGTACATTCAGCGGATCTGCTGGCCAGTGGACAGCAGTTTGTACTGCAGCCACCGGATGAGGCGTTTTGTTGTGTCACTGGATTATTTATATCTTCCGTTGACTAGCACATTGGTTTCCCTAAAGCAGAGTGAGTGTATGATTTGCTATTTTTCATTCTTTATTAACTTCTAAATATAATTCAGCCATGAAGGACACGTATTGCTGACTGATTTGTGTGGGATGGGAGGAGGCTTGGGGAGATCCCCAGCAGAGTTCTCCTCTCCGTCCCAACTTTGACAGAATTCTGAGCCAAGCAATGAATTTTCCTTTCTTCCTGGTTGCTGTTTATTCAAGGAATAGTTTCCCTTAGTTTGCAGAATCAAGACCATTTGATATCTCTTCTTCAAGAACCACAAAAAATTTTACCCATAAAAGCATTTGCAGTATTGTGTGTGTTCCAGATTTTTGCTTGAGCAAGCATGTATTCTGATATTTATAAGCCTCCTTGGCAGTAAGTGAGAGGGGAGGCCTAAGATTATGGGGTGTTTTAGTAGTGTTGAACTGCAAAGTGAAAAATTCTTGAACAAAATGTGTTGATAGTTAAGTAAAACTTACTGGGAGAGGGAAGTTATCATAGTTCTTTTCCTTCAGTTTTGTATTAAGTTATATTTTGTTCTGATTGAATTTTTTTTTTGATTGAATTTACACATGTATAAATCTAGTGCTTATTCCAAAAGAAAAAAAGAGAATGGATGAAACAGTTCTGCTACTTCTGTAAAAGCTGATTAATGTCAAAACAAAAGCAAACATTAAGTTTTCATTGTTGTTGCATATACCCACTTAAACAGTGCAAAGTGTATGGCTGGAGAGCCCCACTAATTTTAATTCAGGATATATGAAAAATGATTTCCTGAGTCTTTCCCGTGCAGCTATCAAAGATGTTTTCCAACCAAGGAATTCTCTAATTTTCATCTGGACAAGGAGGAGATACTGGTTTCCATCTCATATCCCACTGATCTTTATTAGACCACTGGAATCAGAGTCCACTGCTAAAGACAGTGAAAGACAATGTTTTAAAATAGGAATTTAAAGTGGTTACCTAAAGCTCACCAATTTCTTGAACCAGATTCTGTTTCTAATATCCAAAACATTTGTTCTTAGCTTTTTATCATGTTATTCCTGTCTGCTTTAATTTGCCTCCGCAAATCTGAAATAGAAGTACTGAAACTCTAGGAGAAAAGTTGCTTCTATGGGGGACCCATGTCCCTGAGGTTTTAGTTTGGTTTTAGAACAGATCCAGGTGTGATATAATTTGAAACACCATATTTTTGGAAATTTGCCTCTAATTGATGTGAACCTGTGCCTGCCTAAATATTCAGGCACCTCTAGTGACAAATTACAATTTTATTCTGTGGTGGCTTTTTTTTCCCCCAGCTTCCCCTGGATAGGATGAGACTTAAGCAAGTGCCGTTTAAGTGGAAGATATATGATATTCACAGTCATATAAGACTTGACTAGCATAGAACTGGACTCTGGACTATCAGGCTTACAGATTGGCTGGAGAAAGGCAAGCTCAGTTGCTGTAAGTAAAAGAAGCATGGCAGTATGAAAGAAGAATGTGGGGAAAAGCAATAAATATTTTATCTGCTGAAAACA
This sequence comes from Numida meleagris, assembly GCF_002078875.1. NCBI lineage: Eukaryota > Metazoa > Chordata > Aves > Galliformes > Numididae > Numida > Numida meleagris. The sequence continues at coordinate 55,430,802 of NC_034411.1, forward strand.
GGAGAAGACTAGGAGATACAATTGATTTAACAGAAAATGTTTCATTAGCAGAGCCAAAATAGTTTTCCACTTGTTTGCCCATTTGAAAGCTTTCAAAGAGAGCTTAGTTCAGCAGAGTTAAAATGCTGTTTTGGAACCACTGTGAAGTAGCACTTATTAAAATGGCTCAGACTTTTTACTTATTTATTTTATTTTATTAACAAGGATATTTTATTTTACATGGAAATCACTGAAGTAAACACTGATCCATCTAGGAAAAGACTATGGAAAGTGCATACCATTTTTTCCAGCTATACTCTCGGAGACTTTGTATATACTTCTTGCTGTTGGGTTTCAAGGAAAGACATCTGAGCCTTTTCTACTAGGCTTGGTCACTGAAAGGGATGGGACAGTTGGAAGGTGCAAAAGCGCAACCACAGCTCAGCTCAGTCACGGGGACACTCTACTGGGGAATAGTTTTCCTTCCAAATTCCAAAAATGTAGTCCAGGACCAGCCTTCAGAGGATTTCTAAAGCAAGTAATTTAGGAGGGCTGACATTTCTGAATTTAGCAAAAGAATCTTTGTATGATATAAACTTGCTTGTGACATTCAAGCCAGAGGATAATTTCTCCTTTCCTATTCTGTCTTCCTCAGTATTTTTATTTATTCTTTCCCACATATCCATTTTTTTCTTCTTGCTAGTTGAGGTTATTTCTCTGATTTCAGTGGATAAGTTGATGCCATATTTGTTCTTTGCTCTATAGGGCTCTGATAGAAACCAAATTCATATTGTGCACACGCAGTAAACTACAGGCTTATGGGAATGAATTAGATAACCCGTTTGTCGATAACATTTGCACAATACAGTCTATTATGTGTTAAGTTTTGAAGGGGATGAGATTTCCTTGCCAAGGTAAAGATGGTTTCATTGTAGATTGAGTGTCTGCTCCATAGTCTCATCTTTGGGCTGGTGTACAGGAAGGCAATCTCTTGTTTATTCTGCAATGCTAAGCTGTTTGTTAGAGCATGCTGTAGTCTCATTGCCTTTGTGCTGCTTATCAGAGCTAATAAAGACTCGTTGCGGTCTGCTGAGCAAACAGAAGGAACATTAGCTCTCAGTAAAACAATTTAATTCTGAAGCTTTGAATCTTCATTTAACAATCAAAGCACGCTGCCTTTCACCAGAAGCACTGCGCTACTGATTGTTGCCATAGCAGCTATATTGTATTGGAAAAATAAGTTTGTGTACCGAGTTAACCACAAATTTATTTTTAAACAAAATTCTGACTGACCTCAGAGGACACCTTGAATGCTTAAATTCAAGTATATGCCTAAATATCTCATTGGAGTCAAACAATGAAGTCTCAGAGATATTATTATGCCTTAAGACAAAATTTTTAATTTAGCTGAGTGGAGGTGCCTCTTTAAGAGTCTGTGGCAAAAAAGAATGGGAACCATAATCTGGCATACAAAGATAATATCCTGAAGTTAATGATTGATTATTTTGGTATTATATTGTAGATAGAAACAGTAGAAAATCACGAGATGTGCTAGGATAAAAATATAAGGTCACAGTTGCCATATACTGTGAAAAATAGCAAAATATTGTGCAATACAAGAAAGAGCATGACAGTTGTTTTCATAGAAAAGTCTTTTTTTTTTGTCCTTATCAACTATGGACATATGAATAGCTTCACCATGGTAAGTCACGTTGCCCTGAGTTTAAGCCATTGGCAGTTAAAAACAATGAAACCCTGCCCAGATGGCCCTGGTGAGTTAGTGGTCATTGCCTCACACTTTCAAATACCTTTTTCCTAGTATACAGGCTACTCATATACAAGCAAATATTACCAGGTAATTTGTTCTTGACTTGAGCCTAAGCTTTCATTGTCTATTACTTCAGAAGTCTCAGTTCATCTTGGCCTTGTCTTCATGCAGGGCAGGATAAGCATTTGTTTATTAGCTCCTGGCATATGAGTGCCTTCTTCCTGCTTTGTTCACCTGGATCCAACATTTATCTTCAAAAGCGGATGAAACAGGAAAATGCCCGTGTTACTTCTAGGGTAAGAGTGTTTAATGTAGGCACTGCCAAGTGTAGAACTCTGTAGCACTTATGCAGATAGGTAGCCTGTGCGTTCTCTTTTCCCCTTGAGTAGAGTTGATATCTGTTGGGCAGCAGACGGTCCTTCTCAATATGTAAATTGACTTAAAGCTGGCGGTGTACTGCCTTCCTTGCCCTTCATGTGAAATAGAAGAAATGTCTAAATGCTCCTGTATACAAAAAAGCTGTCAAGAGATGTACAAAGGGGCAGCCTGGCTTTTTGTAAAGTGTTGGGTAAACAATTTCCCTCAAGAAAGGATGTAAATGCAGAAATATCGGAAGGTGTCAATTGTGTTGGTAAGAGTCAGGCAACCTGGAGACAAGGAGAGAAAGTGGGAGCTGATCCTGTTCCTGCTGAGCTTTCTGGGAGACATGTTGGTGGATTTCAGCAAGTACAGTTGTGCTGGATGAATATGCTTATCTAGAAATAAAACCCAGTTTTCCAAGTAATTTTTTTTTCTATCAGAAGTCCAATATGTGGGAATTGATTTCTAAAATAAGGATTGGAATATCAGCTATGATCTAATTTAATAACTTGAGGGATATGCAAAGCACCCTACAAATGTTAATGAACTAATCACCCAGCAGACTTCTGGGGTGAGAAAAATGTGATCTCTGTGTTACAAATGGGAAACTGGGGCACAGAACAGATCAAAGATTTAGATAAGCCCTTTGGTTCTATTCATAATTAATACACTTACAATGTACAAAATTAGCCAGTTAAAAAAAGAAAGTGATGTGGAACTGTTAGCTACAGAAGTCAGATAAATTGTTTTATTAAACAACTATGTAAAAAGTGAACAGATCTCCAAACCTTTCACCTGTGAGTATAAATCATAATTTAGGGGCATCAAATCAGCTTCTTTCTCTCATGGCTAGTATTATTTTCCATTCTCTTACACTTCTCAGGTGCCAAGATAATGAAGTGATGATATGGTTTTTGTTACAAAAGTGTAAAGATAACAGAACAAAGAATCTAATGTGTTCAAAAGAAATCTTGACATTAGCACACGTTACACTAAAATTGATTAGATTTAGGATCTTGCACACCATTTTTATGGACTTCACAGCAGCATAATTCCACTCCCTTTAGCCTAGTACCTCCTGATTTATACTGAAGTGCGTGAAGTTGGGCTGTACTTGTAATTTGATTCCATGTTTGTAGTTGGAAGGAAGTTCATTCTTTCTAGGCTAGAATTTTGATATCAGAGGCTTATACAGCAGCAGGGCTTGAAGAACCTCATGAACTTGCCAGGCTTTGCTTCTGCTGAAGGCCAGAGTAATTATACTTGTCTGTTTATTAAAATCATCTTTAAACATCTCTGATAGCAGAAAGTCCGCAGCTTCTCAGGCACCCTGTTCCAGTGTCGCTACCTGTACAGCTAAAATGCTCTTTGGTAGTATTCAACCTGAATTCTACTAACTGCAAATGAAGACCTCCTATCCATGATGGACCGAAGGACCATATTACTTCTGTACTCTTTTCAGTGGCTTTTTATATAATGTAAGATGATTTAACCACATGCAACACTTTCTCATATGTTGTATTTTCTGGATCACTCTTGTTGCTCACTGCTTTCAGCTGGAATTCTTCACAACCTTCATGAAGGTTACACCTATTCCTGTCTGCCACCATCCAAGTGGGAGCTTGCCAGGATGGAATAGGGCAACGGGTGACTTTGTGTGCCTCATGTAATCCAGTCTGTAGGTACTTAGTATGATGTTTTTCTTTTCGACGATTACATGACAGTGCTGAATAAAGATTAGATCTGAAATATTTCAACCTTCAGGATCCATTTCTGTGTTGTTTGAGAAGCCTTTTCCCCCTTGTTCTCAACAGACCTTCCAGATTCTGTGTGACCATGCAGTTATTATGGCCCAATATACAAACTATAGTTTTCCAGAAAGTATTTGCAGTTGAACGGAAAAGTGTTTAGCAATAGGATAAAGTTATTGTTGCATCAGTGAAGAAAAATGAGATCAAACACAAATGTGTGCTAGTTCCTACCTGGTTATGCATTAGCAGTTTTATTTGTTCTATGTTTTCATTTCTCACTAAAAGAATGTGGGACAACAGTTACTGCTAATTCTTTCACAGATATACTCCTTCCTCACCAGCGCTCTCTTTACAACAGTTAGAGAGAATCTCCCTGTTGGAGATCCCCCTCTCATCCATACTATGGGGTTAATCCTGGAGTTCTCATTCAGAAAAAAAAAAATGCATTAACTTTCCTGGAATATTTCCCCAGGCTTTCAGGAAAGCCTGAGGATCTAGGTTTTAAGTTTATAAGGAGTCTTTCCTCTTGCATTTACAATGGTGCTGTATTAGCAAGTCTTAGTAATGCTTCAGTTCAAAACTTTGACTTTTAACTGGAAACATGGCTATTAAGGTGATAAAGAAAGGTACTGCTAGTGTTCTGGAATGCCCTCAATAGTTTTGAAAGGTATTACATTTCTTCAATGTTCGGTATTCTAGTGCTCTCCCATTAATTTTTATCTCCAAACATAAAAACTAACTCCTTCTGACGTGAAAAGTGAAATCTTTAACATGGATTTTATATGCTCTTTTTACAGTAATTTTCAGATTCTGTTCAGTTATCAGGATATTTCTGTTACCCATTTCTGGTTTTATAATGCTATTGAAGCTATGATAATGACATTGCAATTTGGAATGGTACATTCAGCACAACTGAGCAAAAATAAAACAAACAATCCTGTGCTGATCCTGATTGCATCCAAATCTTTTGCAGTCTCTGATTTTTGAGGACTGGCAGTGCCTCCCTTCATGTGCAGGTTGCATGCTAAGTACATCTTTGTGGGATTCAGTGACTGGTAGGACCAGTTCTCAACATCTTCTGTTATTCACAGCCAGAAACCCACAAGGTAGGTCTAGTGAAATTAAAGTAGGTAGAAACACCCTGGTTAAAGGCATTTTTCACTCAAGCTATTATTTTATATATATTAGATGTATCCAGCATATCAGATTATCTGTATAAGTATCAGGTAACTACTCCTGCTTTGCTGGTGGAACCACTTATTTGCCATGGCAAGTACTGTTGTCTTCCAGCCTTTGAACCAGATTAGAACCTCAAGGTCCCGATTGCTGTTTGGTTATCTTATTGCCTTGGCTGCCTCTTTTTTTTTTCATTCTGGTCCACATTTTTCCTATCTGTAAAACAAGACAATATCAAGACAGAATTGCCTTGAGATAAGAGATATTAAAGCATCCATGCAAAGCTAAAGTCTACATTCGGAACCTTGACCTTGGAATTTGTCTACTTTCTTTGCCAATAGTCCTCACCACATTTGTGGAAGATTACTTACTTGAATTTCAAGATTAATGCACTTTAACCCAGACAAAACCAAAACACACACACACACAAAACAAACCTGGACTGCTATGCTGTAGGGATACTTGCCTTCTTGTGTCCTTGTGCCTTCCAGTCCCCTGCTCTGGTCCCTCTGAGGTGCCATGGACTTTCTTCAAGGAAGAATGAGGAACAAGGGGAAAAGAAAGAGTATGACTTACTTCTTCTAGTTGTACCTTGGAGCAGGAACTGGATGGGCCACAGAGTGTGTTCAGACGTGGAAGCTGGGCAATGCTCCTGTGCCCAGGGAAACTTAGATTCACTGGGATGGTGGCAATCTCAGATTTGGCATTGTCAAACCTTACTCATCTTCCTCTCAGTTGGTAATAACAATTTACTGATCAGGGAAAGGCAGTAGTCCCCATCAACATCTGCTGACAAAATGGGCTGGTTGTGTGCTGAACTGCAGCTTATAAGGACAAGTGTAAATTGGCTTTTAAGTTACAGTCAGCACCAAGAGATCAGCGTGTTCATAAAGTCATCTATGCTGAGCAATTTTGCTTTTACTTTACATTAAAAAAAGAGAATTTCTTCCCAGTTTCGTAGCTTTCTACACTTGTAAAATAGGTATTTTGGAGTACAATACCTCTTTGCGATAATTAGTTGAGACAGGTATGCTTCAGTACTGCAAAGCGGATGATAAACATCAGGATAGTTGGCAATATTAGATATTATTCTCCAGGACTTTGGGGTCACACAGTAACTTCTGAGTAATTGTTGCTTTTGTGTTTGTTTGTTTTTTTTTTAAAGAAAGGTTTGCTTTTTTTTTTTTATGACTGAAAAAAAAAATGAGTCCATGAATGAACTGGGCACCAAGGTCTAGCAGGCAAAGAGTAAGAGCTCAGCTGCCACTCAGTGAAAAAGTTCATGCCTTCCACCCCAGATGGCAGCCCAGAGGCAGTGGGTGGGAAGTGATGAGGGACAGGGGTCCCGCTGACTGCTTTGGGATGGCAATGCTGCTTCTGGCACTCAGCTGCAGCTTTCCTCCACACTCGCTCATGCACCAACTCTTAACAGCAGCTACAGACTGCTGCCTCTTGGGAGCTGTTATTTAGTGCAGCAGCAGCTAATTAAACCCTGGGAAGCAAAGTGCAGGCAAAGTGAACCTCAGCTACATCTGTTGAAGCTGCTCTGCCCTTTCTTTTTTTTTTTTTTTTAAAGGCTCCCCACGGCCCATGTAAAAGTGTCCTTACCTGCTGTCTTGCCAGAAGCTGGCAAGATGAGGAGTCTTGCTGCCCACCAGCTTGCCCAGGCCAGGCACTGAGGCCTGAGGTTGTCCCCTGGTCCCCATCCCTGCATCAGGTGGTGGAGAGGTGATGGCTTTCATCCCAAAACTCCCAGTGGCTACTGCCCGCTAATGCCCACAGCCTGCGGTGGGAGCAGCCTGCCTGCCAGATTTTCCCCACTTCCCTGAGATATAATGTACGGTTTTCTTACCTCGAGGTGTAATTTCGTGTTGCCTTTTCTTCCCCTTCAGGGAAGGGCTCACTAGATGGCACTGTGTCACTGTGGGACAAGTCACCTCCATCTGCTTCTAGGGTAAGTGAAAGACATCATTGCATACGTCTTTATTTTCATCTGTCTCCTTTCAGTCTTTACCAACAGGAAGGTGAAAAAAAATGGGTATTCATTAATAAAATGTGCTTTAGCACAGTTTCCCATTCCAGCTTCAGGAGCTCTCAATCATTTGCCCAAAGGAATTTCTTGTTAGAGTAATATACTTTATATGACGTGATTTTGTACTTTGTTCTTTCATCGTGTTTCTCTCTTCCTGTTTCTGCACATGCAACAGACTTGAAAGGCATAGAGAAAAGTGGGACTCCAAGTTTAGTTCAAGACTAAACTTTCCTAAATATGGGTGTCGGGAGTGCGGGTCCCCAGCTAGCCTTGTGAGTCTGGAAAACAAATCAAAATAGAAAGTGTATATGCTTGGCTACGTGCATGTAAATGGCTAAAACACAGCTGTCCAACGACATGAGAAGAGATAACATTGTTCACCAAGTTGCAGTTTCAATAAATTTTTGCTATTAAGTGCTGTAAATATTTTAGTAGAAATATCTTTAATCAGTGCTTGACCAAAATTAACTTCAGCCAAACCCTACGACACCGGGCTGAAATTCTCATGATGAGAGAGTTGCTTGGGGTAGTTAAATGTTTCTATACCTTGTTAGGATCCATAAATTCACAATTTGGCAGAAAAGGAGAATAAAGTGATGAAAAAATCACTAAAAATGCATTAAATATTTACCTTGGGCTGAAGCCCGAATGAAAAGCTTTTGGTCATTTCCTGTTGGCTCCATGAATCTTAATATACTACTGTTTCTTTCTGCAAGAAGTGTTGCCAAGCAGAAGCTCTTGGAAAGAGTGGGTGTTTGCGCTTTTCTTTGGAGTGTCAGAGAATGCCTCACTACCATGCTGTTTTGGTTAGTAGCTGATGTAGATGCAGAAGAATTACCAAGGGCAAAAATTCCACTGTTGGTGGGGAGACCAACTTAAAAAATTTGTGCAAAACAACACTGCTCAAAAATGTGATTTGTGGCTTAATGCTACTTACGTCCATTCTTGGGTTGCAACACCATTAAAAAAAAAAAAGTATTTGAGTTTTTAAATTGAATGTTCTAAAAGGAGAGGTGCACACTTTCCTCTTTTTTTATTGAGAAGGTTCATTATGAAGGGGTCATCTCTATCAGCCTACAGGTAATAAAGGACGATAGCTGAGCTCTAACAGTTAGTTCATGTTTCCAGTCACTAGGCACAGATTTCCATAGTTACTGTATTTCCCCCTTAAGTTCACAAATGGCTATTCAGATCTATGAGATCTTGCTGCACCTGGAGGATGTAGTAATTCTGCAGCCTTCATTCTCTCAATAGCAACTGTAAATGGGTCAAGCACTGGTGCAGCTGAGCACACAGTAGCTGTGAGAAGGCAGATGTGGAAGCTGGGCCCATGCAATGCCTGATGTTATCCTCATCTGGAGCCCCTATATGTAATGCCCCCTAGGACAGCAGAGTGCTGCAGCCAAAAGATGCTGTGGACAAAATAGCTAGGTGGTCACTAAACCTCCTGGATCTGCAATGGATTTTAGTAAAGTCTACCTAGCATTGCACAGTCTCATATTTCAAGTCCATACAGTTATTGCAGCTTGTTTCCCATGCCAGTGCAGAACTTGTTTAGAGCCATGTTCCAGACTCACAAACAAGAGAGCCTGGGCTAAGGTGGGTTGAGGAAAGCACTAGAAGGAAAGAGCAGATGTCATATGGTGAGGTATGGCTAGATGCAGGCAGAATGAATATAGGTTCTGCTCAGCTGCATCATAAATCATTTTCAGTGAGTTGGGTTGTAGAGAGAAGACATGGAGTGTAGAAACACTCAGGGAAGCAGCATGTGAAGAAGAGGTCTTAGATACCTTGGTGCAGTCATGTTATGATCCCTTTTGGATCCCATGTTATATAGCTTGTGAAGATATTTACCTTCCGTGTGGATAAGCAGTTGTGTGGTTTGAAGTTAACATGATCCAATGCTGTAATTAAAATGGACAAGATGAAACAAGAATCAGAAATGACCAAACTTTGCAATGTTGTGAGTGTTATTCTAGACTGATTATTGAGGGAGAAAACCCAGAGATGTTTAGCCATAAGTTATAATAGTGCTAGACAGATGAAATTGAAGTGTGCATTGGGGTTCTCTAGCTCAAGGACGCTGAGGGCAATCCTAAAGGTCAAAATGCAATTTATGTTTCCAAACATCTGCCTGTGGGAACTGGGGTGGAGAACTGTAAGCCTAATCCCTGGTGCCTGTAAGTCTCATTACTGGATCTTTTCATTCCTACAGCAGTCTGTATCATTGAGCAGGGAGAATGGAGTCATCTTCGTTCTCTGCTGATCTGTGACACGAGGTATTACGTTTTCTGAATAACACATCTATCATGCAATAGGATCATAAAATGCAAAAAAATTCTCCTGAACAACCATTGTGATTGCTGGATGAAGATGAAATCTTGTCATGTTCTCCGTTAGTACTTGTCTCTTCAAGGGAAACTGTTGTACTTTCAGTAGAGCACACTTATGGACTCTTGGTGACATATACATCTGCTACAAAAAGGAGACATTAATCATCACTTCGTTGAGGTACAGGTGAGTTTATATTTATCTTTGAAAAACAAATCAAAAAATTCCAAATCAATGGTAGTCACAGACCTGATGGAGCTGTTAACACATTATCTTCACTTGGAGATACAATGTTTCTGTCTCTGTGTACATGGTTATATAGACAAATAACTCTTGACATCAGCAGATCAGTAGACTGAAGCAAATGGATCACCACATGATATATCAAAATTATTGATATTGGTATAGATATTTTACTCTGGACTAGACTTAATCTGTTCCCCTGGTATCCCCATCTCATATGTGGTCTGAAGGACCAGTCACCAGTTCAGTCCCTTGCTCTTTCCATTATGGACTGGGGTGAGTTGTGTACAGATAGAGGAAACTTTGCATGAGAGTCTAGTTTGAATGTGCTTAGGCCACTCTCCAATCCAAACTGGCAGGTGGTAAAATGGAATGCTCAGAACAGCACTGTGCTGCTGCTCTGAATCAGACCAACAGTGTGAGCACAACCTAGTGACCTTGTTTTTTGGGGTCAAACACTTCTGGTATCAAAGCAGAGACTGTTTTGTTCTCAAGTCATTACAAACACAGCAAGAAACCTGTTCCTTTGTCTGTAACATTGTCTAAAGGATCACTTAGCTCACCATGCCAGTTAATCTTTTTTTCTTTCTAAAATACATGTCATGACACAGTTGTTAGATCATTTGCCCTCAGGATGTTCTTCATACTGTTTTTCTAACCTGGTAGCACACACGAAAAAACACCCTTCTCTCTTGAGTCTCTAAACTCACTGGTGAACTTATTTGAGTCATACATGCTCACTTGTTCTTCAGCACGATGCAGTGATTATAGTTACTCTTTAATTTAAGGATGGCTAACAACCATGATTTCATATGCATATTTTCCCTGTGGGTGCTGAAAATGAGATACACATTAGCTGATTTTGGAGGGGTGTGGAGCAGCACTACATCAATCCAAAACACAAGGGTTGTACTGCTTTAGTCCTTTTGACTCAAAGGACTCCAAACTCAGCCTCTCTGTTTTTTTAAAAAAATTAGATGTGCAAATGAAGAAATGGATCTTGATTTTCTTCAGCAGGCCTCACAGTCGCACAGTCTGTGGATGTCTGAGTTAAATTAAACTGTACCCTTGCGGGTGGTGGAAAAGGTGAAAAAATGAGAAGCAAGTGAAGAGATCAATATCAGTATTTTCAGGTTAGGCTGCTGATTTCTCTTCCCTGCCATCACAGACCACCATGTCATAGTCTTTTTCACAGATTGTTCAGCCTTTGTCTTAAACTTAGCTGAGTTTCTTCCCCTTAATTTCTCCAGAGTTATTTGATCTTTTCTGGACCTCACTGTTCTGTTCGTTATATAAATTTTGTTTTCCAGATTAAATGTATTCAAAGTTCTTTTCTAACACATAGGTTTTATGTGATTAGCTGAGACGTCTAGGACTTCTATTTTGTCAGTGATTTCCAAATATTGTTTCTCCACTTTCAAAGAAGGCTATCATTATTTTATTAATTAATTTATATTTGTCAAGTTGTTTACCCAACTTCTTTCTCTGGAACTCAAGAGCACGCAGTCTCTCTGTGATAATGTTCTTGTCTTCCTCATCAAGAGGAAGCTGTCTCCCAGCTTTGTCAGCAGTAAATTTCACTATTATTTTTTGTTACCAAAATCACTGATAAAAATGATAAGGAAATATTAATTCAAAGACCAGTGACCAAATCATTAAATCTTCTCTTACTCAACCTGTCTTCCCTGTGCTGGCGGCTGACACATGCAAGCTCTTTATCAAGGCAGTAATTCTCCTTATTGATGCAGTAATTCTCCTCTTCTCCATCCATACCGCTGATCTTCTGGACAACACTGTATCACATGCTTTGCTAAATTAGATCCAATGTATTTACACAGAGTCAGAGTTACTGGGGTGGGAAGGAAACTCTGAAGATTGTCTAGTTCAGATCTCTCTTCATCTGGACATTTGGAGAAAAATGGGGTCATCTGGACATTTAGAGAAAAAAAGACTGGGATAGTCTAGTCTGGTGTGCACTTGCCAAATGAAAGTTGCACTTTATCCAGGTTTGGTTTTATCTTTCCATCTTTAGCAAGTTTCTGATGGGACCTGTACCTTCACTTCAATGAAATTCCTTGGTATGTATGTGTTAGGGGAAAAAAATTGTACTTCTTGTTAGGACGGAAAAATCTAGTAGGCTACTGTTGCATCAAATCTGTAGAATGTTGTTCAACTGATAAGAATCTGTAGTACGTTCCTGGATTTTTTTCCTGTTATCCGTGCAATAAGATTTCAAATAAAATGTCTTTCTGAGCCTGCAACTTAGCTTGCAAATCCTTACTTTTGGAATTGGGAGTGTTTCTGAGAAGAAGGACTGTAGTTTTCACTTAAAAGGCCTTTACAATATAAAATATGTATAGTTTGGGTGCGTGAGTGTCCAAACTTTTCTTCAAGACCTTCTCCACTTATTTCCATTCCACATAAAATGCTTTGTGATGGATAACAAACAAACAAAATATCCTGTTGTCTGCTTGGGGAAATTTAACATAAAAGTTCTGAAAGAGGGAAGTGAGATGACAAAAGTAATGGAGATTTAGATGAGGAAAAATCAGCTCACATTATGAGATAATAGGATTGCTTATTCAGCTGAGAATTAGAAAAGAGTTCATGAATGAGATTTCTGGTGGAAAAGCTAGATAATTGAATGGCCATCATTTTCCTGCCTTTGGAGTTGATAATTGCTATACTTACTAAGTGGATTGCTCACGTGTTTCACAAAATTAAGCATCTAATAACACACACATGGAATTCAGCAAGCATGGTGGATGTGAACATAAAGGAATTCGAAATATTTTCTGTTTAATAAATTAAATACTGACTAAAAGAGAAAGCAGATGGCAAGAGCAACTGGGGGTCAGACAAGAAAATCTTAAGCAATAGTTTGTGGCAATTATATATCCTGAGATGGAAGAGTTACCAGCTAGATGGATTGGCCATATGGTCTAGAGTTCTCTGACAATATTATGAACTGTGTTGAAAAACTGTGTTGACTATGATAACACAGTCTTTGATCTTGCATATGCTTACAGATGAGTTTAAGCATGGGTTTCTACTAAAGTCAGAGCTAAAAACTACCTGCTTAACTAGGTCAAAATACTTCCAAGTATTTGTGGGTTGAGGGGGCAGGTTTTCTTCATTGATATCAAATCCTTGTACTGCCCATTAGCAGTCAACAGAAAAATTATGTATATTTTTGATGAGTACTATTCCCTGGCATCATTTCCAGTTTACAGTTTTGCTGTGTTTTAATTTTCCTTTTTACTGCAAATGATAGCTTTGCATTTACAGACCTTGAAGCTACCCCACAGTACTCTCTTGGCAGTCCAGTCTTGATGTTAAAAGCATCATGTCAGTAATTAACGTACACAAGATGCAGGATGGGATACTCTCTTCTCTCAGCTGCTCTGGCTCTCACTTGTCCCATGGGTGCACTTCATGATGTTGGATCTGACACTAAATAGATTGAGAACAGAACCACATTTCCAAAGCTGGGCGTTTTTCTTGATTCCTCTTCCTTTAAAAAAAAAAAGAAAGGGTGTGGTGGGAGAGTGAGGAGGGAGTTGTCAGCTGTAATACCTTTGTTCTGAAATTCATTTTCTACCCTGTTCGACCCAGGCTGAACTTGATGCAAATTGGGTTTCCAGGCTGGCTGTAAGGGTTCCAACACTCAAAGCATCAGCAGTTGCCAGCTTTCAGGGCAGGCTGCCCCTCCCTCCTTGTTTCCCAAACCAGGGCTCCAATCCACCCACCTTCCCATTCCAGCCTCAGGTTCCTTGCTTTTACACATACTTTTTAAGCCACAATTCACTCCCTCGCTCCTGTTTCTTCCCCCTCCTTTCCTGCCTGCCAAAATGGGGACTCCAGTCTTATTGCTCTTCTTTCTTAATTGCTCTTCTTCCTTAACCTCTGGGGTAAACGTGATCCTAGGACTAGCCCTTTTTCTATCTGAGTCCAGCGCTCCTTTTCTCATCCTACATAGATCCTGCCATTTACATTGGAATTACAGGCATAGTTATGTTGAGAGTTAATTGTATCCGCTCCTGATTGCCCTCTGGGAATGAGGGATTCACCCACACAAACATTGTCAAGAATAGCTGCTGCCACCTGCCACACAAATTCACCTAGAAGAGATTTCCATATGCCTTGAGGTCAGGAATCTCTGATCTTGACATAGGACTTGTGGCACTGCCAAGAAAACTGAAGGACTGGGCTTTTAGGTGTGACAGGTATATGTCGTGAGCATACAGTTGGGAGAGGAAGGTCTGTACATAAGCTACAGGAATGTGAACTGGTCATCCATGGTATTTTAGTGTCTGTGATGTTTTGTCCCGTATCTTCTAACATTATATCAATTTTGAACATGAATCATTCACTTCTGCTTAAAATTAACTGAGAGCACAAAATGAATTGTCCCTGAAGACAATTTAATCATTTATGGATATGTAAGTCCATTGCTTGAAATGATCATTTTCTGTCAGCATCAACCTTTATGATAGCTGCTCTCTTGTTTTCACAGTATAGCAGTATTTCTTTTTCTTTCTGAAATATTTGAAGAATGGTATTTCTGACATCCCAAATAGCTGGCAATTGCTCATATAACTTATTGAAACTAGTTTGAGAAAGTCTACTCAACTGAGGGGTAAAAAAAAAGACTAAAGTGTCTAGATGTTAAATATAGTCTCATGCACATTTTAAAAACTTGCCATGCTTTATATTTAGGCTATACTTAGAATGGGTCAATTAAACAGTTGGTGGAAATTTAAATAAACAATAAATCGATGATTGTTGATTCTGTTACGTTAGTATGCTCATTATAGCCATTGCCTACACCCACATATAAAACTGCTAATGTGCTTCTAATGCTCAGGAGGCATGCTTCCCTGATAAGTCAATCCTTTATAAACAAAGCAGTGTGCATCATGCAGAAAACTGACGGAAACTTGTGGCCTGTTGTGGGATAAGACTCAATGGAAAGGCTTTCAGACACACTGGTAAAGCATGCCCATATAGCAAGGAAACACGATTATTCAGATCAATCTTTGTAAAAGCTCTATCAGTATGTATACACAGAGCTGTTCATAATGAGGATGTGTCAGTGACGTATTTATAGACACATTTCAAAGGTTAGTCCCTGTTTTTCGCACTGGTAACATCATTTTCAGCAGGCAAAAAGAAAGAGGCAGAAGCATTTTAAAAGATGAAGCTTGGATGATCCAGGCAGCTGGGGTCATATAAGCATTGATCAAGGTGAGCTAAATGAATCTCACCTCTTCTCAGAGCCATTGTCCTCCGGGAAGGTGGGAGGCACATCTGTTCCTGCTCTTGGCTTTCCATCTTTGTCGATATTGTCTTTTTATACTGATGCATCTTTGGAACAGAGAGGTCTGAGTCCAATCCATTAAGATTACATAAGATCTCAGTTGATGTTCAGAGGGGTAGGGGTAGGTCTTCTTTTCATGCACTGCATCTTTCTAGACTGAACATAAAGGAAGTCTAACATAGTTGACACAGTTAATATTCAAGTTTACTTGAGCTGGATAGTCAGTTGCTTTGTGTGGAGTACTGAACTTTCTAAGAACATCTGTATCACAAATTATTGTTATGACTGTCTTACCTCCCAGGATATATGCTGGCTTTATTTTAGGCTTCACTGTCGATTGAAGGCCTTAGATGATATAAATACATTTGAATTGAATATACTGGTTCGGAAGTGGAATCTCTCCCTCGCTTTCTGCCGCACTCTTTGTGAGCCTGACACTGAAACAGAGAGAAATATTATCTTTCTTTAATGATACATGTCTCAGAGTTGCTTAATAGAAAGCAGAGCCTTTTGCAATTTTTAATCTCCTTGTTGGTCTAGGATAAAAATCTATGGTACCTAACCACTGTCTGTGACAATTTCTACTCTTTCGGATTAACCTAATCAGTTAATTTCCTTACTCAGTTTTTATGCCTTCCAAATTACATAACTCTTACAGTCACCTCCCACTTTAGAGGCAGTTTAGCCAAGCTAAACATATTTAATGATTTTAATTTTTCTGCATAAATCAATCTCTCATTTTGCAAACTGAGGTTATATCAGTTGGACAAAGTGAAGGAAGCTCATGCCATAGATTAACATTCCCACCCTGTGTGTGCTCACCTTCTTGCCAGAGGGCTGAGAAAAGAGATTTTGATCATACTGCTCAATGAAAGCAGTCTTAGTCAGTCAGGACAGGAATACTTCTTACTTCCTTTCAGAAATATATAAAGCCCAGCAATGAGGGCAGTCCAGCAGCTGGAATTTATTAAGAAGTGCACGAATGTCTGAATTTCTCTTCCTGCTTCACCTTCTTCCACCCTTATTCCACTACTGTTGGAAAACTACTCAGGACAAGGCACTCAAAGGTTCTTGTACCTAGATTTTCTCTTCAGCACTGTAAGATCTGACTCCTGTGTGGTTTCTCCAGGGAAAGTGTGGGCCTGCAAAGGCGTGTGCAGAAGCAGCCATCTCCAGAGAGGCAGCTGTGAAGAAGGAAGTCTTAAGCACCAGCTTAGAGGTGAGTCTAATGTATTTCATAGGATTTTTATCTGTGGACACTTTCCTCTGAAAGGGTTTAATTTCACAAATGCAAAGGTGGGGATTTGGGAGTAGCTGAACTGAAAACATCCAAGGTGTTGGATAGAGGGATTCATTGCTTTTCTTCACTTAATTGGGAACAAAGACTGGAAGGCCTTTCTCATTCCAGGGAGGTACCATAGCCATGGATGATTCTTCCCACCCCCTTTACTAGGACATTTGCCTCTTAGATTTTTGTTTGCTTAGGGCTTAGCTGTGGTGTAATCACCAGGAACTGCCAGAGCATGAATGGTGCCTTGGGAGTGTCCTCAGAATCCCATGGCCCACGTGGTTTGATTAGATCTCGGATGAACACTACTGATACTCAAGGCAGATGTGGGTTTGTGTGGCTGCTGAGCAGCCATCTTGAGCCTTTCTTTAGGGTTCAGGAGTACCTTTGCAGAATGCGCAGGAAGGTGAGGGCCCATCTTCTCTGCCTCAGCTCACCTGGCAGATGGCGGTAACACTGCTGGGCTGACATGCAGGGTGCTGCAAGGATAAATAGATTAGAAGACTGTACAGTGCTCAGAGGTGTGTGATGGGGGCCTTGCAAGAAGTACAGATCAATAAAAGCTTGGCTGTACAAAAACTGGTTTAAGCAATGCAATACTCATGCTGTCTTGAAAACAGCATCTATCTCTTCATAGCTGAAAAGACCCAAATCATTCTTTGCATGCAGTTTTTGTAAAGGAAACATTTATATCTAGCTAAAATAACTTTCATTCCTTTTTCTACTTTTTTTTTTTTTGTTTAATTGCAAACACATATTCAGATATTGGGATTATAAAATTCTGGTTTCTCTCTTTCTTCATGGGACAAAAAGATGTTTGAATTGTCCAGCTTTTGAAAAAAATTCCAATGTGCTTTTTTTCTTCACACTGGTATTCCTTTCCAGTATTGGACGTTCACCTGCAGTGTTCATTGTTTACTTAATGCCATCTGATAAATCAGTAGGAGCTGGCTTAAGTGCTTTGGTTTCTCTCTTTCAGTTTCACATCTTAACAAGTGATGTGAGGAGAACAATCCGTAGAAAGCTTACTGAGTAGACTGAGGTCATTTTGTTTTATAGAGTGATGCTGTTATTAAGCGTATGATTTTTATTGTGTCATAGCTGTTTATATGGTAAAGCGTGGTTCAAATCCTTTCTCGATTCCTGGTTACAATGATTTTCCTTTCAGTTTTATATCAATATTTAAGAAGGAAAATTAAGGTAATAATATTAATAATACAAAGTGCATAGCTGTGTAAAGTTGACAATTTTTGATTAAGATCAAAATCTGGACTTCTGTTTTCCCCTGGTATAATCTGAAAGCCATTATAGAATGCGGAAGTTCCCCTGCTTTTCCCAGTGCTCCTCCTTGTAACTTTTATTTATTCTAATTCTTGGGGCCTCAAAGACTTGTGTTTGTTCTCTGTCACTCATTAGCATGTGTGGGATTGGAATCCGTGGGATTTCTCTGTTAAAAACAGAATGTTTTCATCTCCAGAGATGTCAAGCTTGTGAGAGTATTGATTTATGTTAATGGCATGCGTTGAAGGAGATGGATGATGAACATTACTCTTCTCTTTTCAGATTAATGATCAATTACTTGGACATCATTTATGTACTCCATGCTTGCTTGGCTGCATCTTTGGTGCCTAAGCATTGCTTGCATTTAGTGTCTCTCTGCTGCTAGGGCACTGGGTAGCGTACTTTTCATGGCACAAGTCAAATTCAATTTGAATTGTTCTTTTTAACCCTGAGGTGATGTCTTCAAACACCTCTAGCTAATTCTCATTCTGGTTCTTTCAACAGCATGTCTACAAACAAACAGAGCTTGTTTGCCTTAATAGTGCATGACATGACTCTGTGGTTTTATTTCACCCTGTATATTGCCCATTGCATTTTAATTTCCATCTAGAGAAGCTGAACTTGTCTTTGCAGATCTTTGTAACAAGGATTACAGTGGTATGAGGCAAAAAAAGAAATGTGCTCAGTGTTTGTGCTGCACTCTCCTGGGAGGTAAATTGCTCCCAAGTAGAATGCTTCCTACTTGATGCATATTGTGGTGTCTCTCATTTTCAGCACAACAGTTTGCTCTTAAAAATTAAAAAGCAGACCTGAAAAGTGGCATGAAATATAAATTAAGCTGAGCTGGTCATTTGGTCTACCTTTACAAAAGACTGTATGGGGAAATAGACAGAGAAGGAGAAATTGTTAGGCAACTGGGAGCTCAGGCTTCCAAATCGATGGCAAGGAAACTGAGAACTTGAGATCTGGTAAGTTGTCATGGTTTTGTGATTTTCGGTTATTGGTATTCCACATCATAACATCATGTAGTGGACATACCTAGTTCTCAGAAGAGAAGGACTACTACAGTCCCCACGGCACTTTGCTCCTTTGTTACCATTTTCCAGCCGGAGGGAAAAGATAGAAGCTCGCAGTAGAAAAACTTGCAGATCACGAGACCTCGTCCCTTTTTCCGCCATCTCTCGTCTTGGCAGCACCTCGCTCTCCAGCCGTCTTATCGTCGGTAGTAGAGTAAGGCCTACCTTGATTTTGGGACGTTCTCTCTCTCTGTATTGGATTTATCAGCTTAAATTGTAATTATATTGTATTATAGTGTGTTGTTTTGCATTCCGATATTTTATTTAGTAAATTAGTTTGTTTCTCCTCAGATTGTTGCCGCTGTTCTTTGCTCTCAGGGCCATCTCCCTACCCTTTTCCCCTTTCCCCTTTTCCCGGGACGTGGGCCCTTGGGTCCCCCGTCCCCTTTGTCACGGAATCGGGCCTAACGTCCGTAAACCGTTGACATAAGTGAGTTGGTGTTTATTGTAGTAAAATGCCCCAGAAGTTGAGATGCTGAAGCCTTTGACATCCTTAGATACCCAGAAAGAAGAGTGAAGAGGACAGTGGTGAAGTTTCTGAGAAATTTTTGCCTTTCACTACAAGTTGGCCAAAAAATCTTGGTTTTGACTAGTCAATAGTTTTATAGTCAATCTGTTTTACTGGGAATTTCCCCAGTAATAAAATCTATTTGATTTGTTGACATGATAATATATGAACAAATAATAAGCTGTGCTGAAATGGGTAAAAGTACAGAGGATACCTAGAAAAGGCTACACTGAACTCTGCCATTCATTTGATGTACATCCTGAAGAATGACAATAATAAGACTTGCTGACTCCCTTGAATGTATCTCTGTTGAATGAACCTGCCCAAATGTCTTCATAATCTTTTCTGTTGCTATCTCTCTGTTTTTAATCACACAAACTTCTACATGAGGATGCAATGGGTTTTACCCATAAGTAAGTTCCTCTGCTTCTCTGTTTGGTCACTGGTTGAACTCCTTGTCTCCTTTGACATCGTTGTATTTCTCATTTTATCTGTTACTTATTGGGATCAAAGTGTCTTTTATTTGTCCTTTCTGGGTGGAAGAGTGCTACAATGCCACTACTGAGCCTACTTTTTAACTGAAATGGCATTTGACATATGTATCCATATGTACCCATACATACCCATATAACCACATAATCATGGGTGTGTATGTATGTACTAAAAGTTCACATTCAGATACTACAAGTACTGTTGGTAGAGACTGTTAAAAAGAAAGAGATTCAAATAATTTAATAAGCAGATTATTTTTTCCCCTATTAAAATGATGCTTAGATACCAGGTGACATAAACTACCTTTCCATATGATCTTAATTTTCATAGTAAGGCACCTGGGATTTGCAGAGTCCTATTAAGATGTGCCAAGAATCTCCTTAGGTCTTGCTTTGCAGAAACCTGGAGCTGCCTAAGGAACTCTCCAGTAAATTGGCTGTGTAAAAATATCAGAGAAGAATCTAATTCGGGAGAAATCGGCTTATTACAGCTTTTGCTTTAGGGTGTTTTTTTTTTCTTTCTTTCTTTCTTTTTTTTTTTTTTTCTGATGACTCCCCTGGGTGAATAGGAGACTGAGAAAGAAGCATGAGCTCAAACCGTGACTAGACCTAATCTTTCCAAGGAGCAGATGGCCACAGCTTTTCTCCCTCCCTCCTCTGCACCAAATGGAGTTTGGGGACAATGTTTGGAGATGCCGCAATTTAAAGAGGAAGACTGTTATTTCAGACCTGTAATGTGATTGTCAGTAGTATAATTCTGGAACTGAGCAGATTCTAGGGTACTGCAGATGCTGTATGACTTTCTAGGAGTCAGAAAACAAAGCAGAAGCTGTGTTACCACAACTACAGCACAACTGGTGCCTTGGAAAAGCCACTAGTATCAAAGAACCTTCCTTTTTAAAGGAGATTTTAAAACTCACCTCTTGAGTCTCTCAACATATGGTGCTCAGAAGAGCTTAAAAGGTTAAGAGCTACCCAAACAAAATATTCACTGTCCAGAAGCCCTGGAGCTCATTACCCTTAAGTACTGCAGTGTTTATAGCCATGCCGAGGAGGCAAAGGAGATGAAATGTCCTTCAGAAGGGGAATTAATGTATTACCATTCATTCCTTTTATAGATAATATTGCTATTTAGGAAGTGCTAAAGTACATGATGTCTTTACTGATTAAATTTCCTGTGTAAGCAAAATGTTCATAAAGTTACATAACTGCATTTTTCTTCCTACTTCATTGCTGGCAGCTTCAGTACAGGCTTCTCAAGTACTGTAGGCTTTGCTCTGCCACCACCTCAGTGATCTGACAGCAAGGAGAAAAGAGCAGAGGGAGAGCAGGGGAATTGCAAATTGAGAAGGAGTGGTACTGTTAGTACAAATCCTTCATTCAAACTCCTACAAACTTTTCTTCCTGCCTTCCTCTTGCATCCCTTAGCAGATCTAGGCTCTCTCTGGCCTGATGCTTCCCACCTCAGGTCATTAGTGCTGCTCTGACACAACAAAGTTCTAGAAGTCATTTCCCTCTTATCCTGTATGAACTGAGCTGAGAAACTGAGACAACCTCTCTCACTGGTCTCCAGCCTACTAGATAGCTTGTTCCCTCCCACTGTTGCTGCACGATCTCTTTTCCCGTACTGTGGGGCCCCTTTCCCACACTGTAATTTTTTGGCGATTGGTGAGTAAAGACCGTCAAGTTGTAAGACAGATGTTTGGTCAGAAAGCATCAAACAGGCATATTTTGCATCACCATCTGCAGTCAGAAATGAATTGCATTAGGGAGCACCGTTACGCATGTCCTCAAAAGGGAGCAATGTGGGTAATTCTGCTGGCTCAAAAATGGCTTATCTGCTTTCTGTATTGGTTTGTGGTTGAGCAGTCCATTGCTCTGTTTATTTTAGTTGAAGAATGAGTCAGGCCAAGTAGAGTCTATTTAAAAGTTTCCATATTAATTACTGTGAGTTAAGGTAAAGATGAATATAAGGTCCATTGTTTTGCTTAAGTAGCACTGTCCAGTTTGTTTAACAAATACTCTTCTGCTGACCTTAAAACTTCTTCAGAATAAAGACCAAAAATTACCAAGACAATTCTGCTGTTCTCGAATTTGTTTATTATGCTTCTGCTCCAGTTTCCTTTAGTGCCAACAGTGTTTAGGTACAAATGAGAAAACTGTGGACCAAACTAAAGTAAAGAAAATAAATTTTTCAAGAAAATGGGGGGGGCTCAGCACTGGAGTATATGTGAAATCATATTTTTATTGTGTACAGATTTGTAATACAGAGATTCCCTCTCAACAGATGGACTTTTGTTCTGTGGTGGATGAAGAGACATCCTCATGCCTGAACCCTTTAGAGACTGTGCTTAGATAGGAGAGCTTAAAACATCCTGGGTGAGGTTGAAAAAGTCAAGCCCCAAAGCTGTTAGTGGGGAACATTAAGTCTAGAAATTAGAAATGGTAAGGAATATGCGTGAGGAGTGAGATTTCATTGAAAGACTCTAAAAGAACCTTTGGCTTTCATCAGTGTTCTGTAAACAATTTATTATTTTGCATATATGAGTCACTTGACCTGAGGAGATGTGGATCTGCTGCATAGATCTGCAAGCAGTGAGGAGTGACAAGTGTACCACATTCTTTCTATTTGTTCTGAGATGTAGATACAAGCAACGCTGAAAGCCTTTTGCCCCAAGAATCAGAAAAAGCCATTCTTACACCCCATTCTGCCTCTTAAGGAATCAGCAGCACTCCCCTTTCAGCTGATACAGGAAGGGTCAATCTCCTATTCAGTCTAAGCTTTTCCCTAAAGTGCAGTTTGCCCTAGTTTTGGCAGCAATTAGCATTTTTTCTCAGTGTATGCGGGAGACGATCCAGATAATTCACAAACATCAGGAGAAAGAAGGGAGTTGGTGGTATTTTTGAATTCCCATCAGCTCTTCTTTTTTGCTGCTTCGAATGAGTAGCTGAAAAACAAAATGGGTGTTTTATTCCTGATGAGCACAAATATTTGTCCAAAATAACTTAAATTGTTTATGAACTTGACTCCATTCATTAAGGCACCATGTGAAAGCTCTTATTTCTTCCATGATGGATATTTGTCATCAGCTTATGTTAATGTTTTGGCGGACCAAAGGATGGATTATTCTGTTTTGCTTGCTTGGATTGTGAAATAGGAATATCTGTAACATGACAGGGCATGAAAGAGCCTGAAATGAATTAAGGCTGTACTTTAATGAACGGGCTTTTCATTTAGTGTATTTGTTATAAACAACTGTGGTAAATCCACTTTCAGTAAATCCAAAGGATGGTTGACGCATACATTTCATAGGGATGTGTGGTGTCAGACTAGAACTAATGATACATCATTCCAGATGGGCCGCCTTTTTTTTTCTGATACATCATTCCAAATGGAATTCCAGATTTTGCAGATGAGTCTTTTTGTTATCATATTTCAGCTGGAAGAACTGTTCTAGTGTAGAGCTGATACGGTATATATTGTGTTTAATCTGATTATCTCAGCTCAGAACCTGGAAAGATGCATATATTCTCAAGCTGGATACTTCAGGAGTTATCTAACCAATGTGAATCACTCATTCTTTACCATAAAGGGGACAGGTTTCTTCCTGCAAAATTACTTGCTAAATTGGCCTGAAGTAAATGAACCAATGGATATTCCATGCTGAGTGTGGAAGACCTGGGCAAGCGTATACAAATAAAACATATGATTATGCCTAATGCTTCATTCAAAGCTGTGTGTTTATTTAGCTGAGGAGTCTCTTTAGGCAAACGTTGCAGATGACTGTCTTTCAAGTTTTAAACCATAAATTAAGATATTACCTACAATCTACCCTTACGAGAAAATGAAAGGGATCTGTATCCAAATGTGAGTATGATGGAAAGTGTGACTACTTGCCTCTTTAAGTATTTGAAAACACTGAATTTTGCCAAGAAAATTGTGCCAAAAATACAGGTCATTAGAAAGCAAAAGCTGTAAGAAAGCACAGGCATTACAGTGGATCATTTTGTTTTACTGATCTTTCCAGGAAGTACACCTTTTGAGTGGAAGTTTACTATTTGTTGCATAGGGACTTACTAACCCACTTGAATCAGAACCTGATGGACATTTAGTCATCTAATTTCTCATGATGGTGCAAGTTTATGTCATCTTTTGCTTTCAGATGCATCTCAAAGAGTACCATTAGTCAATGGATCAGTTTACATGGGAAAAGTTCAGGCTGGCTGATGCTCTGTGTGTGTGTTTCTGTTCATGTCAGAAAATACTAGAGCTGAACTCTATAATCCCAACCCCCAAAGAAATATCTGGGATTTCTGGTTGCCAACAAGTTCCTCAGAAAATCCCATACATCCAGTGCTATCACATACCTGGGATTCCTGATTCCCAGCAAGTTCCTTAGAAATTCACTTAGCAATGACTACACACTGTTAGTCAGGAGAAATGTTTCTGTGGGATATGTGGCAAGAACATTGCTAATGGTATCTGTGGTCACATTTTAGTGTTGAAAGTATGATTGGTGATCCCTTTGTATCAGATTTTGTATTAACTTGCTGGTAGGCATCCAGTTCCAGCTGCAGGCACTGACTCATACCTGTAGAAACACCTCTCACTGATACTTCATGTGCTCAGTGAGGCAATGAACTGCAAACAAACTCACAATCATCAATCAAAATGACTTCACCAGCTTGTTCCTAACTTTCATTGACCCTACATTTTCAGGGTTGAGAATATAAAATGCAAGCTCTGTAGCTCAGGGCTGAAAGTTTGGATCAGATAAGACATACTGTTCCTTTGTCCTCAAATAGAGGAGTATAATTATAGCCAAATCTCTCCTGTGAATACATAGTGAGATAGAACATGAAATTCTTGCACGTGTAAGCATAAACTCCATCTTCTACAGGTCTTTTGACCTAATCAAACAGGTGATTGAAAGTTTTCAAGAATGAGAAAGTGGGAACATAGCCAAAGAGAATGTCCCTTGTCAGTTTTTAGAGGAATTTTCACCCTAGCATTTGCACAGCTCTTTTTCGGCATAATAGCAGATCTACCTAATGTAACTGTAGAAAAGATTTAGCAAAACTGCACATTCTAGTCCGATCAGGATGCAGACTGGCACTGCACTGAGGGTTATTGGCCTGATACATCTTGCTGCTAACAGTGCCCATTTTGAAAGCAAACGTGTCTTCGTGCCAACAAGCTCACAGGGCTTCCCGTTTCTCAGCAGATAAGCATTGGCTGGCCTTCTTTTACAGACTGGCTTGTGCAAACATACCACTCATGACTCCCACAGGTCATGGAATTGGAGTGAAATGGGCTGCTGGAGGGTGCAGTGACCCATCTTGGGCACGGGGCCCCTCTGGTATGCAGGATATAATAAACACTTGCACATGCATCAGTTATGCACAGCTCTGATCCCATTCAGCCTGTGGGACGCAGACTTATGTAGCAATGCCGTAGCCAGCAGTGTGCCCAGATAGTCAAGAAGGCCAATGGCATCTTGGCTTGTATAAGAAATAGTGTGAGAAATGAGGTAAGGAGTGTGGAAATGAGGCTTCTTTCCACAACCACTGTCATCACATTGTGCTCTGAACTGTGCCAACCATGGATGGCTGAACTGAGACAATCCCAGAATGTGGAATTTCTGCATTAAAAAGCCAACTGACCTTTGACTTTTTGAAGACCTTGATTTGCTTTACAGTTGATATTAACAGGGTAAATTGATAGAACCAAGGCAACTTTGCTCATAGTTGTTACAGAAGGCAAACAATTGTGTTGAAAATGGCCTCTTGTAATGTTGCATCAGCCTGTAGTGTCTTACTGCTGGTCACTATGAACTTGCTGCTTTGGGTAAACTGATGAGCAACTCTAACAGAAATCAAAACTTTCTTCTTATTCCTATGTGTATTTTTTCTTTTAAATGCATGGAAATGGGATTGAAAAAATCATAGCATTTAGTTGATTTGAATGTATTTTCAAGAATATTACCAATATATGCAGGGAAAATAAAAAGCCTTTTGAACCAAAGTTCTGAATTTTCTAGGACTTCCATTGCATCTTAAGAAATGGAGGTTAAAATGCTCTTCATGATATGAATTTCTAGTCAAATAAAGTGTATGATTCTGCAAGTTTAGGGTTTTATTGTTATTTGTTTTTAAGTAAAGTAGAAATTGATCTCAGTCAGAAATCATTTGCACTGTCTTCTTGTACGGTTTCTAATCTGGAAGTAATTCTGCAGGAATAAATTGGACTGCTCTTCTGCTCCATTAGGACTTGTGAATATTACACTTGATTATGGTCTCGGCCCCTGCTCTTGCTGCACCAGTGTCAGACACAAAGTCAGGCAGACAGGTGAGCAAATTCTTTAAAGGCATGGTGCTAATATGGAAAATGACCCATTGCACCCAGAGCCAATATCCCGGGCAGCCAGAAGACTGAGAGAATATTTACCAGTGGAAAGCTTCTTTCCAGTTGTTTCTATGAAGCTGGGTACTTGGTGGGTCTTCTGCTTCTCTCCTTCATCCCTTACCCCAGTGGGCTTTTTTGGTTGCCTGCGCTGCTCAAGCGCCTTTCAGGAAAGCTAAACAGTGGCTTACTACCATGTCTCTAAATAGTAGCTTCAAGACACTAAATTAAGGAAATAATTGGTTTGGAATAATTTTTTTGCATCCAGATAGTTGCCCATGAAGGTGCAGGCGAATACATCGTCTGTGAGTCCTCCATGTGTACCATAATGGCTTAGGATTTTACATGGTATAAACCAGGGTTTAAGTTATGCATCAAGAGCTTACATTCAGGCCACGCCTGATACACACTGAGAGAAACCTACTTAGATCTTCTTGGACAGTAGCTGTCCCCTTTTGTGGCAGCTGGTGAGGTCCTGAAACATTCTGTTGTTTCATGCTGAAAGAAAACCAAGCTTTTTCAAAGATGTTCACCAAATTGAGTTGCGCAAACATATCACTTTTCATCAAAATTGGAACTGTTTGGGAAGCGCTACATGAGTCTGTTCTCATGTACTTTCTCTTCCTCCCTCTTTTACATTTTTCCCTACTCCACCCTCTTCCCTCCTTCCTGTCAAAACAGTGAGTGACCACTTGTGTTTTGCCAAATGGGCAAAATTCAATATAGTAAAAAATTTGGCAGTCTCTAAATGTGTTCTTTCCTGTACTGTTTAGCACCAGGGCAAAAAGTACCTCCCCCGCTGTCCGTGAGCTATTACTACAGTATAATACAAAAAAAATTCCTGTTAGTTAAAACAACTATATTTTGGGGGGTATAGAGGCATGCAGCAGTGTCCTTTCCTTACCCTCTCTCCTACCCCTGTACCATAACAAAGCAAAGACCAGCATGGCTGAAGCGTGTGAATTCCACTGCCTCCGTCCTTGGCCACGCACCCTGCTCCCTCCTGATGAGAGGTGAAAATCGTCCACAGATCATTTTAGGCAGGAACAATGTAAGGCAATCTGTTTTCAGATTTTCTAAATATTTCCCGACATCCATTGCAGGCTGTTGTCTTCGCACTGCAAACTCATGCCAAGAACTCCCCAACAGCATTCTTCTCTGGCTTCCCAAATTACTTGGAGAACAAATAAACCTTTCCTTGAGTCACTGATTTCTGCAAGAAAGCATTTATGTTTATTATACATGAAGGAAGAATCACTTGACTGCACATTTTACAGCTCGCAGATTTCGAGTGAAAACCATAAATAAGGAGATCTTTGACAGCACAGAACTGCTTCCTCCTCTGCATATTTCTAGCTGTGAACAATACTTCTTGCTTCCCAGAGCAGCCAGGGTACTGCTGCACTGTGCAGCAAGAAAGTGCCCAGCAGTTTCTATCCCCACCAAGCCCATAACGCTCTGGGACACGTTGTGCCATCTGTAACTGGTTTCAGTGCTTGGATGAAAAGGTTTTGATGTAATAAACACTATTTATCTGGTGCAATTGCACATGGTAATAGGATCTTCTGTATCTCAGTGATCTATTCTGAAATGTGTTAAATTAGTACCAGAACAATTTAGGGGACACAAAAATCAAATAGGAGACTTTTTTCTATCATTAAAAAACAAACTTATCTAGCGCTTAGTAATTAAGTGTGGACCTAGAAATTTTCAGTACTCGTCATCTGAAGTACTTGAGGTGATCACAGTATGTGCTAACACTTGAAATGCTCATGGCATCAGCAAAAGTTTTCCCAGCCCTATATGTGTGCCTT
The DNA here is from genome assembly GCF_002078875.1 of Numida meleagris. NCBI lineage: Eukaryota > Metazoa > Chordata > Aves > Galliformes > Numididae > Numida > Numida meleagris. The sequence goes on from NC_034411.1 coordinate 55,458,623, forward strand.
TGTATCTGGTGTGACTACATTCTGAGCACGCATAACCCCTGATTGCCTCCAACTTGCTCCTCATTGCTCTAGCAGATATGGACACACATATTTCTGTGTATTGTTTCCTCTGGGTCAATTCATCACCGCTTTATATGTTGGCAAAGAGCCATTGGAGCCGGTGTTTGTGTTACAGTTCTCCCACTCTTCATCAAGTTGTTTCAGAACAGAAAGCACGATTCAGTGATTAAAGCAAAGAAAGGTGGTTAATAGACAGTGGTTCTGTTTATCAAAAGGGCGTCAGAAGCTGCCACATAAAAATAGCAAATAACTTTTTCAAGATCCTTGAGCCATGCTGTAGACCAATACTCAGCCCTGCAATGTGGCTCAGGATGGAAGTGCTCAGCACTGGGAAAAATAAAGTGAATTTCCTTCCTTTTCAAAATTTTGTGTGCCTGAAAGATCATCTGATCTTTTGTCACTAACTGTATTGTCTGGTTTTAAATCACATTCTGCCTCTTGTTACAGCGTTACTTGTATTTTTGTGATTGTTTTATAGAGTGAAAACAGGGAGATCAGTGTACCTTCTGAGGTGTGGAGAGCTCATTTACCTACAGGTTTGAAACCATATTACCACAGCCTAGTGTCTGAAATCTGAAAATCTAAATTAATATGCTCTAGTATTGGCACCCAGACTCAGATGCTAAAAGGCATCTGATAATTTTCAGAAGCTTCTCTTTCCTAATGTCAGCCAAAATGTCAGCTGTTCCTATTGCCTAGTACACATGGACTACCACAAAGCTTAATTTGTCGTCCTTACGAAATGTGTCAGTGTACCTGTACTTACTGATATATTGATATGAAACATCATCTCCTTTGGTGTAGGATGGTGGTTTTTTAAAATTATCTTTTTAGCAGCAGTAGTATGCTTCATGTTTGTTTGCTTGATCCTGTTAGAAGCTAAAGAATAGTATTTCTGCCTGCTCTTCACGGAGCTTGTGTGAAAGGTGAGCAGAAGCTGCATTTTGGTCTGCATGGACCTTGCTGATGCAATGTTTTGTGTCAGGAATGATCCTTTACCAGTAGTTCTGCATTGCTGCAGCACTGAATAGACCAAGTTTAAGTCCAAGGAGCAGAAAGCTTATATCTGCACTTGGATCTGCTCCTATTCGTTCTTACCCAGTGTGTGATGGCCTTTTAACAAAGTACACTGCAGGTTTCACCCCTACATGAGCCAGTACGTGGCTGTGGGCACTGTGGGTCATGAAAGCAAATCTTTTGACAAAGACTACTGCTAAACCCACTCACTAAATCTCCAGAGAAGCACGAACATTGTTTTTACAGCGGAATCTCGTGCAAGGCTTAAACTATGGGCCATGGGTCTTAGAGATTGCTCCCTACCATATGTTTTTGATGCACAGAACAAGATCAAATCTTCCCAGATTTGGTCTTATATAACTAAAAGCCTACACAGTGCTTTAGAAAAAAAAACAAAAGAATCTACATTATTATAAGCACACGAGCTAAAGTAAATATAGTACAGTTTAACAGTTGGTTTGGAATTACTCACTGTTTCCATAGTTTTAAAGCCAAGGAATTTGAATAATTTTTGAAGGAATTAAGCAACTGTAGCTGCAATGGGCAACCTCACGCAGTAGATGAACTGACCATTCAGAAGAGCAGTTTTTGTGTTGCAAAAGAACTTTTCTGCTTGCTGTCTCCTTTGAGCAACCTGCACACACACTGCTTCTGCAGTCCTGTTGGGGAGCGATCGATATGCAGCTGCATTCTGTGAACGGTTCTGATTTTGTTCTCCCACTCACCCTGTGGGGTTTCACAATGAGCTTTCTTGTGCTGGAGCAGGGACAGCCTCCTCAGGACATGTGTTTCTTCATCACGTGGATTTGCCAGATCCAGCCTTTTTTCCTAATCAGCGGAGCTTTTCAGTGTGTACCTGGTGCCAGATAAACACAGCCACTGTGTTTATCTGTAAACAAAATCAGCTCAGGTGACTCTTCAAGGACACTTCTAGTGTCTGTAATTTGCTGCTCGTGTTTTCCTTTCTTTGAAGCACACCTTACTTTTCCACTTACGCCAAGCAGCACCATGGCACCAGTTCCGTACAAAAATGAGGTTGTGCTCCATTATCAGCAGTGAGTGCTGTTTCATTTCAACATTCATGCCACAGAGGGCTATGCAGGGGTAGATAGGTTGGACGCCTGTGGGACAACATGAGGACTTAGGGAGTGGGCAGTGTGGCTCACTCATTTGATGTGGGAGCTGGGCACTTCTGCCCCTGGCAGACAGAGCCTATGCATATGTGGACTGGTAGAGCTCCGCTAAATTCAGGTTGCTGCAGCAATTTCTAAAATATGACTTGTTTTCCCTCTTTTAATATTCCGCTCTCCTGTGAACACAATGACTATTAAAATTCCTTTTCCTGAGAGTGCATTTCCTAGCCATTAAATGTCAAATTATCCAGATTAAAAAACCAGACAGTAAGGCTTTGGTTTGCTTCCTGTGTTGCTGTGGGTAGTTAATGAGCAATGGTTTGTGGTTGCATCATCCTCTGGGGTTTATCTCCACGTCACATTAATAGTTATATCACGGAGGCCCACTGAATGGAGGATATTCTCTGTCAAAAACCCTTCTTACACCTCTGTAAACAGGTTGTAGAAGGCTAAACTAGAGGAACCGAGTGAGAAAGGAGGCATGTCAGAACAACTGATTCAGCTCTTTGACAGGTTTTGAATTTTGAGAGGTCTGTAACACAGTCTGCTTTGCTAAAGTGACAAAGGGACAGGACTTGTGTCCTGCAGGCTGCCAGCTATGTGGCTTCACCTTGGACTACGTCAGTCTCCCATTAGGGAATCCTGTGCACAGGCACTGTGCTGCTGCAGGGGCTGACAGCTGCGGCATAGGCCTGGCCAAGCCCAGCTCCCTGTGCTGGTTAAAGCCAGTCTGGAGGTGCTTGCTGCTGGGCGACGTTCTGCAGTCTGAATGTGTTAAATATAGGAATAACAACTGGAAGAATAGAGGCAGAAGAGGGAACCCGAGGTGACGAGAAGACAATACTGGTGAGAAGCACTGTTTTTACCAGTTTCAGTCAGTTTTCCCCACTTCTCCACTAAAATTCTGTTTGGAAAATAACCTTTTTGTCTTCTCCTGCTGGGCTTGTGATTACAAACAAAAATGTAAGCATGTATGTGGCCCTCTTGAATTACATGTTCTGCATAGCTGTACTGAATTGAGATCTTCCATACATGGCAAAGTCTTTTCAGAAATCTCTTTTGTCACTAATGTTTCCTATAAGCCTGCTGCAGGCATTCAAAAAGTCAGTGTTTAAGTAATGGAGAAAAATGGCAGTGCCAAAAAGCATGCTGTATTCTTGCAAACTGTGGGTTAAAAAGAGAAGGTTTTTGGCAGCTGATTGAAATCTAAGCAGGATTTTTCCGGTGTGCTATTTCCCCCATTTGTTCTCTCTTCACTAATATTTAACAGGGTTTTATTGATTACAGAGGCAGATTTGTACTACAGATGGAAGTGGAAGGTTACTTTTTTGTCCCATAATCAGTGGCTATATATGTGTTTTGTATGTGTATCATAAATGTTTCACAAATCAGCACAGGGAGAAATAACATCCTTGCACAGTTAGCTATAAAGGCAGAATAGCATTAGTCATTCTTAAAAATATAAAACTCAAAATCTAGGTAAATTCTCCATGGAGACACGTAGAAAGTCCTCACTACTGCTGCCTTACAATTGCGCCTGAGCCCAGGTGTGAACTCAGCTTCACAAGTGTTGTCAGCTCCCTCTGTGTCTGCAGTCAGGTCAGCCATCTCTCCCCTGGTAAAGTGAGAGTGCTTCAGATCTTATCTGCAGCAAGTCTCTTTCAAATTCAGTTGACAGCTGCAGATCTGCTTTGGCTTGGGTTATGTGGACTTCCATCCTTAGGGAGCACTGTAAGGTCCCCTTACAGTGGCCCCCTGTTTCCCTGTTTAAGTCCCCCGGGGGCCATTTTCCTCAGGGTTTTGATTGTGTGTGCAATGAAACGCTCATGTCCTAGCTGGGCACAGACCTCTAGGATTTTTCTTACTAGCTGAGATTTTTAGTGAAATGGGGAAGACTTATGGAACCAATATAAATTTGTTAATTTCTAAAGCTTTCACAGAGTTCACTTCTTATTGACTGACCTATTCCTTGAAGTAACCTATTTCACTGTTCACTCCTTTTTTCTTTTTCCATTTTCCTGCCATTGTCACAGTTACTTCTGCTAAGCTTCTTGTGTCCTCATGACTTTTTGCAGAAAGCCCCATTTCCATACTCCAAGATTCCCTTAATTCTACACCTAAATGAAAGCACATAACTCTCACACCATGAAGGGTGACAGGCACAGAGTCTCATCCTTAGTTAGCCCCTGGCTGAATTTGTAACCCAATTCTACAAAACATTTAAAAACACGTATGCCGTTCCTTGCTTGACAGGCCTGATGTTGCCTATGGGCTCGGTTGGCTACAGGCATGTTTTCTTCAGCAAAAGTTGGTATCACTACTTTTCTTGACTGTGTCAGAATGCTGTACACCAATGTTGGTAATATTATCAAAGAAAAGTGAAGTCTCATTGAAATGCAGTATTAGGTTTGTTTGGCAAAGCTTCTTTTCCTTTTGTGTTCTGACTACTTACATCATTAGACATAAACTTCTGCTCCAGCTTTGCCATAACTGTTCCTGAAACGTGCCAGTTATTATTAAGTGGGTTACCTCTGTTTTGTTTTAGTACTAATACAAAGCTAATACACATCTGAAATTTTCATCAGTGACTGAAATTTAATTAACAACTAACATCTCATTTAGCTCTTTTTGGCCTTTTCTTTTTTTTTTTTGTATGAATCACCTTAAGCTACTGATCCAATAATATTTCTCTTTGTTTTCTTTCTTTCTTTCTTTCTTTCTTTCTTTCTTTCTTTCTTTCTTTCTTTCTTTCTTTCTTTCTTTCTTTCTTTCTTTCTTTCTTTCTTTCTNTTTCTTTCTTTCTTTCTTTCTTTCTTTCTTTCTTTCTTTCTTTCTTTCTTTCTTTCTTTCTTTCTTTCTTTCTTTCTTTCTTTCTTTCTTTCTTTCTTTTTTAATATTCCTACTTCTTTGTTATAAATTGATTGGAAAGATTTCATCATTACCAGTCAGCTTGTTCCTGATTTTGTTCAATTGTTCAATGTTAGGAAATCAGCTCTTAGGACACAAAAGTACAAACACTATTGATTGTGACTTTTTCTGAGTTCCTGTAATTTGCTCACAACATCTTTTTATGAAGAAATCACAAATGGTAGGGGGAGGAAATTAACCATTCCCCTATGTGCTGCACCTGGGCTTCTCCCTGGACACTGCCTCAGCCTCCCTTACTCACAGCTCTCTTTTTTTCCACTCCTTCTCCAGTCCCATTGGAGATCAGTGCTGAGAGGTCCAAGGTGGACTGATGGTGTTCACCTCTGCAGGCAGCACCTGCTGCTCTGGTCTGTGTGGGCTCTGTGGGCCACTGGCAAACGTCACACTGAGCTTTCCAGCAGCCCAGGACTGCAGGTGGGCTGCAGTGGGCAACATGAGCATTTAGGACAAGGCATGAAAAGCCTTCCACAAGTAGGAAATTTAAAACATGTTGGTGTTCATTGGTGTTCATAGCTATAACCAGTACTGAATTCCTTCAACAACTGTCTATATCCTCTCTTTCATTGTTCCTTATTTCCGAGGCAAATAACTTGCAACAATAAAAATGAAGAGATGCCAAATTTGTGTGGCTCTTCAAAGAAAATTCTTGCCTTGAAATTAAGTTCAATTGAAAACCCTGATCATCCTCTCCAGAGTTTGTGCAGGCCAGATGGACTAGTACTGTCCTTTGCTATGAAGCTGTCCTTACTGTGTGTTGTTTCTCTTTCCTCATGAGAGGAAGAAATAGATCAAAATCTTTATGTCTCCCTCCTGTTTTGCATAAACTTCCTCAGCTGCCTCCTTGGGGTGGAATCCCTTAAGGCCATATGTATAATGATCTATTCACTGGTGTTGGCCAATATCTTAGTTTCAAAATTAATTGCTGTCTTTCCTTACAGTTCTGTCCTCAGGTTCTTCAGACTTTGCTTCCTTTCTCACTAACAAGTGTTCATTATTTCTCCTTTAAACCCCAGAGTATCCCATGGTGGATTTTTGCATCTTTTAATTTCTCAGGAGGATGTGAAGGGTCTAGCAGTAAAATCTTTGCTTGCTCTTATCCAAGAGATTACAGAAGGGAACTGGATGAAAGCAAGGGTTGAATACTCACTGCTTTGCCATTGTCAGCAGCAATGTACATTTTGTAGAAAATAGCATTATCCTTAGGCAGAGGGGTTTCAAAACTTTTCCCAGACATAAGAAATGCAGGAACCAAATTCTTTAGACATTATTCTCTGCTGCCTGAAGTTCCTTTTTATTGTGATGGAGACGGAAAAGGGAAATAGAGTGACTGGATTCCCCAACTTTCTTATAATCATTAAACAAACGGGGACTGTCCTTTTCACACACCTTTTCCCTCAGTGTTGCTCAGACTTTATCTGGACATCGATCATCCTATAGACTACCAATAGAAGTTGCAGGGCTCTTGTGATTTGCACAGGAGACCTACTCTTGTCAACAACATGTAACGTTTAAAGGTTTCTGAACATTCTGTGTGCCTGAGCTTGTATCCCTTGCCTGCTGTGATGAGAAAAACCTGAGTGTTGAAAGAGAGAGACAGAATTACAGGTCAGGTCCTTGTTCAACCTGCAGTGAAATGGCCAGTAGAATAGCAGTGAATGGCTTTTGAGAATAAGATACTGGCCAACACCAGAGAATAGATCACTGTGCTTTTCAGGCACACCAAGGGTTGCCTGAGACACTGTGAACCTCTTTCAGTCCTCTGGAAGTTTGGAGCAAACCTCAGGGGAACTACCTTGAGCTTTAAGAATTCATTGAGCCCTGCTTGAAAGGAGCTGAAGGAAAAAACAGTGCTGGGGGCAGTGGTTTGGGAAGGTACGAGTGGGGAGCTGTATCCTGCCCAGCAACGGGGCTGGTTGTGCCTGCTGCGCTTTCAGATGATGGGTGGTGGGAAGCTGGGATTCACACAGACATCTCAGTTCCTCTGGCCTTTTGAAAATTCATCACTGTGAACATCCTTCATACTAATTATTTTGTAGCAATTGCAGTGAGCAACTTCGTAAGACTGTTGGACTGTGTTTACAATTAAGAACGACTGCCTAAAGGATAAAGACGTCTTTTTCTTTTTCCACAACACTGACTGAACTCTGATAAAACACATTTTTACTTGTTTCTCCAATGTACCCTTATGCCATGAGATGAATAAATTACACAGTAGGAAGTAAATGAGAAGATTTTACACTGATAACCATGTGCATGCTTTAGTTTTCCCTGGTGCTTTGCTTTGCCATAATCCCTGCTCTAAAATAAATGAGCACAGTTGTACATCTCTACTCTCCCACAACATAAAACGTATCTCTTCTTTTCCAGAAGAACTTTTCTTATCCTATTAAGTTGATCTTCATCCTTCCTTTTGGAAATGCCTTTGGAAGTGCAGAATTATGCTAAAAATTCTCATGATGGTAGATAAAATAATGATAAACATATATACCTATACTTTTACCTGTAGCTGGAAAAGTCAGTGCTTAACCTCAGAATTTCACTACTAGCCCTTTGCTTACTTTTACGCTTTCTCCTATTAAATGTTATTGATTTCAGTTTGCATCTCATAATGACTATTATGCCAGGGGCAGAACTGGGTGACAGTGAAAACCAGCTCTACGCTCCTGCTGATAATGAAAATGTGCTAGTAGCAGGCCAGATTGCTTAAATTGCTGCTAGGAGTCTGAGCATACCCTTCATGAGCTGCCTGCCAGGAAGGCAATCAGCACTAATGGACTGACTGAGCCTGGCTTGCTCCTGCTGCCACCATATTGCCATGGTGGAGCTTTGCTGTTTGCTTCCAGCTGGGATGGGAAGGAAAAGCCAGAGGACCTGGCAAGCTCCAAAGGAAGGTGAGTATTGCCAGATAAGAGAACAGTATGTGAGTATAGGACCTGGTTTTGAGATTTACACCTTACATCAGGTCCTGTCATGGAGCAGAGAACAGTGTGGGGTCTTCAGCACTGATGACAGCAGGAGAGTGTCAAAGTTTCAATCACTTGTATTTGCTAACGGCTTTAATTGTTTCTCAAGGAAAATAATGACAAAAAGCCAAATTCTATCAGTAGTCTACACACGTGTTCACCTTACAACCCAATTAATAGGCAAATATTTTAGCTTCATTACTCTCTGCAGCATGTTAGAGGCTTTAATGCCTTACAGATATTTTACTCAGAATTCCCTCTAAACAACCTTCTGTGAGCACAGTTAACTACATAAAAATTTAAAATTTGCAAAATCAGGCTTGGGGATTAAAAGGCAGGACTGTCAGCCGTGTCTCTGAGGATTGCCTTATTTTTGTAAATCTGCCTGGAAGGGTTTCACAAGCTTCTTTTCTTACTTAGCTTCACTTGCAAACTTAGTGATCATTTTGATATTTTGTTTTATGCTTAATTTTATAAACTCCCAGACTGTTCCAGAAAAGAGAGTTTATTTAAAACAATGTGCCCTAAGAAATAATAATTTATAGGAGGAAAATGTAGAAAGCTTATGGTACTGAAGCAGAACTGGTTTCATTTTCAGTGCTCTCTCACTGTCAAACATTACACATAAAAAATTAATCCTTATAATTTCAGTTGTTCCCATGGAACTAGAATTTTAACTAGTGACAAAACATTTCTACAGTGCCTGCTCAATCATAATGCAGTTCAGTGACCCGCTTTAGATCAGGTTAACTATTCTTATGCTTCCTAATTGCCTTCAAGGAAAATCTTTGGTGAAAGTCAGCCCTGCACAAAAAGCTGGCGGCTTTCTCTCTGCTGGGAGAAGGAGGCAGGCCTCGATGGCTACTTCCTGTCAGCCATCTGCTAGTGGCTCAGAGTGCTAGATAGCATTGCCTATGGAAATGTATACATACATGCATGTGTGCATGCACATGGCATGCACAAACAGATAGATCTGCATAGAAACTGGATAGAATTCTCCTTGTAAGATTTATTCTCTGAGGCTGTTGCCCTTCAAGAGAAATTCAGACACTTTCTGTCTGATTGCAGGCATTTGAACTGTATGACCAGAACAGAGTGGTACTGGGTGGTACCACTGCATGAGCATCACCCGGCCTGCCCTCCCTGCATGCCTCTCCAGCCTGTCTCCCATAGAGAAGGAGGTGGGAGGCTTACCAGGCTGCCAAGGGTGCAATGCTCCAGAATTGCTCCTCAAATGCGAGTCTGGCTTGGCTGGAGATTTCTTTTTCACCACTTTCTGATGTTTGATGGATGAGGCTGTGTGAATGTGAAAAAGATTACCATTTTTTTAAGAGAGATCATTCTTATTGCTATACTTAACATACTTTTATTCTTGAAAGTGACAAGAAATTTTATTTTCTCATTACAAAATAAATTTATTTGAAATGATGTTCTTTTTTTTTTTACTGACCCAATATGAAAAGACAAATGTGCACAATCTAGCAGCTATTGAATATCACTGACTGATACTCTGTCAGGAGTTTCCTAGTGTAAATGTACAGTAGCTTTGAAAACATCTGAGAACTATTGTGAGATTAAATGTAGTCAGAATCAAACAGCTTTATCTATGTCCATTAAAAAAGATGAATGGACAGTTCTTCCTTGTCAGTGAACCAAACAAAGTGGGGCTGAACATCATAAATCTCAGGCACCATGGAGAGCCAGGGAGGGGTGGAAATGTTTCTTTCACCCTACAGTGCAGTTTTGATAATTTTATTTGTAACCTTGGTCGTAAAATAACAATAAAGAAAGAATACTCTGAAGTGTGTTTAGGGAAATTAATTCTGCCAGGAGCCAACATTAGAATTTCAATTGTAATATGAGGAGATGTTTCAGACGTTTTCAAAAGGATTAGCAGTTATAGCATTCAGAAATTGAGATGACTTCGGGATTCAATACTGACTGACATCCAGTCAACCACGGCCTGACAAAAGCCACTCTCAGCAGAGTGTCTGTGCAAGCTTACTGTAGCCTTTGAGGGGTGCTTCCTCCACTGAGGGGACTGCTGGGCTCCCAGCAGCTACATCGGTAATAACAAATTAAATGTGCTTGGGACCGCTCTCTGGCACCGAGTCCAGTTTGTTTGACATTGCTTGTGTCTAAATTAGACCCTCTTGTACCTCCAAGGTAGAGTGGCTGCAAAATCTCTCGGTAATGGCTCCTGGTCTGTAGAAATTCTTAAACCATGCCCAGGACTTGCTCCTAGGGAGCACAACTGCAAGAAGAGTGGTTGTTATCCTAAATCATGCTGTGGATGACATTAGTAATTACACTGACAGACAATGCAGTTCCAGTGGCTGAGAATTCCACTCATTAATTTGATAGAATAGGCTTAAAAAAGATATTTTTAAAAATTCAGGCATCACACTGAGACATGCTGGACCACAGTCCAGTCCTGTGGAAACGCTTCATCCAGCAGAGATAGCTGTAAAAAGCTAGAGCTTTAAGAGCAGTGGTGTACTTCCACTAAATATATAGTACTACATTTGTACTGATATAATTGGGAGAAGAGGAGGGGCTGAGGAAATGTGGGATCTTTGAATCTTGTTTGAGATTTTCTCATGAATTTGAAGAGTATCATTAGAAAAAAAGTGCTTAATGTTAAAACAAAATATTTAATAGCAATAGCTGAATGAATATTCTATTTACAGAAGTTTTGTGAGTTGTATCTTGCAAGAGAGGAGTGTGCAGAAAAGAATCTTATTGTAGCATCTTCAGTTTTGTATTGAGACTTCAAAACTGAAGTTTTCACAGATTTTTGTACTATCTGACTTGGTTTTACTACTCCTGTTAAACTCTGTCATCTTGGAATCAAAGTTCAGTTTGCATCCTTCTTTATTACTGGCAGAATGATGGGAGGTAGATGAATGATTAAGAAGTAAAAAGAATGACAAAGAAGTAAAAGCCTTTCTCCTCTTTGAGGTTGGATCATTGGGATTTTTTTCTTCTCTTAAATAAGGAGAAGACCAGGGTTGTTTAGCACTCAGACACAAAAACAACAGCTTCCAATATTTCCAAATAATTACTAGTCAGGCTTCCTACAGAGAAACAACAATGTCTCTGTTATCTCATTTCTGAGGATTGCACTTGGAATAATAACTTCAGAATGAGAACCAGAAGCAGCCCAGAGAGTGCATTTTTCCTCACAGATTGTGCTCAGGAACTGTCCCTTTAATGCATGAACAGAGAAATGAGGCAGTGTTCTACTTTATTGCACACCTTTGTTTTACAAGCACACCAAGAGAGCATCATATTATGCTCTCTTTAGAATTACGCAATTCTAAAGTCTTTCTGTTTTCTGCATTGTCATAAAGTTGCTGCTTACATCAATATGATGGTATGAAATAAGGAAAGGAAGATGCATTTGATCCACATACCTTTACAGAGGTTCAACAACTCAGTAGGAACTGATTCTACCAGGCATAATGCCCATCCTTAGAGCTGACAACAGAAATACTGGAGAGTATGATGCTTCAATCCTTCTTCATCAAATAACCAGAAGTCTGACCATCATAAAACCATTGTATCCTCATCCTATGCTCAGTCATACTCTTTCTCTTGCCTGATTGTGTGAAAAACCTATTTGCCATGCAATGATGTAGTATATCCAAAAGAAAATCAGAGCGTATATTCAAATCTCTACTCCTCTGATAAGACATGTGCTTGTGTTTGAAGGTACTCTGCTACAGTACTGACACGTAGTACCTTCCTCAAAGATTGTAGATCGATCATCCTTAATGCAGAGCCTGAACTTCAAGTGATGCAGAACTTTTCTGACTCAGAATGAGTTCAGAAGAAGCTGAGAGGTGTGGCATCTTCTAGGAAAAGAAACAGGCATTGAATCTGCCATACCGGTGCACTTTGCCAACTGAAGATGCTTGATGGGATATGCGCTGGTTCCCTTCTGCCCAGCAGAGGGACACTTATATGTGAAAGAGAAGGGTCACAAACATGTCTGGTTTGGTACAGATATTGGATGTAGCCAGGAAAGTTTTTTACTGAAGTTCTGACCCTGGAGACTGGAGAGCTCTTGAGGTACTCAGTATCAGATTCATACTTTGATAAAGTCACTATTTTTGGATCCATGTCTCCTCACTTGAAAATATGTGGACCAAGCTCTTTTCTCTCATTGCTGGGAGAACTCTCTCCTTTCTCCAGCAGTTATTTCATGACTTTCTGCTGGCTCTGGGGTCTGAAGATGTGGTGGGTGGTAAAGGTAATGGTCAAGATGGTTATGCTGTTCTTCAGAGATGGCAGAATGTGCTCTCTCTAGCATGGAGTGCTGCGTGGGTGGTAAGATGCTTTCTTCTCTCCCAGTCAAGGGGTCTGTGTGCCTTGCATGAGCAGATAGGGAAGCTCAGAGAGATCCTTGGAGGACAGATGCTGCAGAAAGTACTCACATGTGGAAATTGGGCTTTGAATCCTGCCTAATGTTGCCCTATGCCTAACAGATTGTGTAAGTACATAAATGGCTTTTTGTCCATGCAATAACCGTAGTCATTAGCAAGGGATGGGCAATTATGGTAAGTAACATAATTATCTTAAATTCAGAGGTGAATGCAAATGACGGTAGAGAAGCAGTAGGTTATTCAGCATTTGTCTAGAACAAAACAGACAACTGAGAAACAAATTAGCAGTGAAATGCAAAGAGAAACTTTAATGCAAAAATGGCTCTTACGTTTCATGAAAGCCCAGAAAACCCAGCGGCTCTCCAACCCACATTTATCATGGGTGTAATGGTTTTGTATTTAACTAAGGCTGGCTGCACATAGTGGAATTGACTGATTTTGCCTTGTATGTATCTGCTCATTTTCCTTCAGTAAAAAACTCTCCCTTTTGAACAGAAGAGAAAAGGCAGAGCATGAGCTGTTGCAGTTTTTCCTCCCAGTTAACACTCTCTCATGAAATCTGCATTATAGCTGCCCAGATAGTAAGCTAGAAATGGGTGCCTCTGTAAAGTGCTTGTGTAAAGTGCTTATACCAGCACACTGTTCCTTGTTAAAAAGGCAGAGTCCCTAGAAGGGTTGTAACATGGAAAAATTCAGAGCAAAGAATAGTAATTATAGTTTCCTGATTGGATGTGTTGTCTTTGGTTGCTATAACCTGTTACTAGTATTTTTTTTTCTCAAAGGAAGAAATATACTTCCGTAGTGTTTGCAAAGATATTTGGCCAACCATAAGGAAGTCTTTCTATGTGTCTCTCTCCTTTATGATGGGATGACATCTGCTGCATAGTCATCTAAACCCACTAAGCGGTCTCTGCACTGGTATCAGGGAATGACATTGCTGGCAGTGACTGCTGAGCATTAGGGTAGGAAATGAAGCTGGCTCAGGATGAAGAGGTTGCGATATGTGAGTGGATGTCACAGGACTCATGCGAGGGAACATCTGGGCCTGGATTAAAGAAGCAGTTTAATTACTCAGCACAATTTAAATGAATCATTAAAAGCCAGACAGTACTGAAATAAAAGGAAAAATTGCTTTGCAGAAAAATTAAGCTTTCATACCACTAGTCTGTTTTGTCTTCAACAATGCTGCTTCATTCCTCAGAGGCTTTTGTCAATCGGTGCCATTCTATTTGTCAGTCATGTCAGGCTCCTTAGGCGGGTGTTGAGATATGGGACTACATGGCAGCATCGAGCTCTCTAATTTGCTCGTGCGAAGCAAAGTTAGTGACTTCAGTGTAGGCATACCTTTGTTTTGATTCCCAGAGGTACGTGAAACGCTCTACAAAACATGCAATTGACTTCTGCATAGAAAATGATTCAATTTCTTGATATACATCAGTGAAAACCTTGTCTCAGTTTAAGCTTTCCCACACCAAATTGTGAGCTAACAGTACAACTTGTGGGCCAGAATGGATATTTTCAACCTACAGTAATTCAGCAGACAAATTTTAAGGCAAGTGAATGTTTTGTTAGCTGAAATCATTTTGCTTTTGTTAAAATAGAGAACTACAGCTTAACTGGATGAATAATAGAATGAATCTCTTGGCTTGTTAGTAGTCAGAACAGTAAGATTCTGTAATCTTTATGTGCTTTTGGGAGCTGAATGACAGCACCAGGTGTACGATATTGGTGAGTCAATACTGGTGGAAAGTAATTAATAATGTCAGCTGAACAATTTAAAACCTAGTGTTAAGAGATGCTCAAAAGACAACAGTACAGTTCTTCACAATAGAGGTTTAGGTTAGATGTTAGGAGGAAGTTTTTCACACAGAGGGTGGTGACGCACTGGAACAGGTTGCCCAAGGAGGTTGTGGATGCCTCGTCCCTGGAGGCATTCAAGGCAAGGCTGGATGTGGCTCTGGGCAGCCTGGTCTAGTGGTTGGCAACCCTGCACTTAGCAGAGGGGTTGAAACTAGGTGATCATTGTGGTCCTTTTCAACCCAGGCCATTCTGTGATTCTGTGATTCAGTTGTTTCTCTTAAACGTAATGTGGATATCAACTCCTATGTCTGCTGAGAGCTGAGTCTTCAAAGTTATCAGCATTGATCAATAAGGCTAGAGGATACACATATTTAGAGCTCATGCTTCAGCTGAGACAGGTAATGCTGTTAACTTCAAGATGCTGGTATAGTTTATGTTAGAAACCTTCCCATTACAATACCTGAATTCAGATTCTTCTGAAGTGTGGGGAAGTTCAAATCTCTGGCAGCTTCTCAACTTTGTGTCTCTAGAAAATAGAGAAGCCAACCTCAATATTCATTTAGTTATTTTAAAGGACGAATGATTGAATGACACCTTTATGGACTAGGCTATTCTCTATATACAGGAGCAAAGCTGTATCATTAGGTTATGGTGAGCAGGGCTGAGCCTGAGCACAGATAAAGGACTGACGTAAGTTCTCAGATAAATGAAAGCATGCAGAGCTTTCTGAATTAAAAAAAGAAATAAAAATGGGTCAACGAAAGTAAAGTTATCCAAGCTAGAAGAAGGGCTAAACACAGGGGATTAGGCGGGCTGGAGAGGCTACGGATGTGTGACCCAGTCAAATATGACAGACCCTGCAGCTGCTCTTACTAGAAATGAGCTACCACTGTGCCAAACTCTAGGGGCGAGGCAAGGAAGGGAGGTTCCTGAAAAAGTTACTCAGTGCAAACTCACACAGCTTTTTTGCTGTCCATGTTTTCTGGTGTGCATGTTTGTTGTTTTTAGATCCACCTCTCCCTTGCATCTAGGAGTTCAGCAAGCGTGTAAAGACTGAAGCCATTGCACCTGCAGCCTGCCACCACACAGTTAAGCAGGTGTTGAGAGGTGGTGGCATGTAAAGTATGCAACACAGAGGTGAACAAAGATAAAACCTTGGTAAATTGCCCTAAAATGCATTAACAAGAAGATCTGTGAGGAGTAGCATAGTGTGAAGAGTATACATAAAAAAGCCCTCTGATATCCTTAGAACACAATTTGACTTTGCTTCTCTGCTGCCTACCTATTAGGTACTCTGTTTCTTGAAGCATGGTTTTGTGATTATTTAGTGCTATTAAACACACTTAACTGGTGGTCCTAGGGCCTGTAATCATCTCCTGACAGAAAGAAAAAGTATCCATTGATTTCACAGATTCCTACTGGTAGTTTAAAAAAAAAAAAGTAGGTTTTCTGATTTTTCCTGTTTTCTAATCTACTAAATGTCTAATGTGAAATATGTAGTCATTTCTGCAACCAGTCTCCATATGGTTTCCTCCCTGTTGACTTTGGCTGGCCTTCTTACCCGCTCACCTTTGTGTTCCTGGCTGCAGAGTGGCTCAGCCTCTAGGTGACGTGAAATTAATTCTATTTTACCTTGCATCGCTTGCAGCCCAAGTTGTGAACTGGAGTCCCCTGAGTGCCTGTGAGCAAAGCAGCAGGCATGGGGATGCCCTTCTTGGGAAAAGAAGTCCCAGGTGGGGGTGAGAGCCAGCCCTGGGCAGCAAGGCTGCTGGTCCTGCTGGTTTTCTCAAGGCCAGCACGAGGAGCAAGTGTTGAGTTATTCTGCAAAAATTAGTGTGCCATGCTTAATATCCTCCTCTGTTCATGGCCTCATTTTTTCATTTAGTATTTTGGGGTCTCAGACCATTGGCTTTTCCTTGCTTTGAGTGTGAATCATGACAAAATTCAGGTGAGCAAAAATGCATGGATTCTCGTGCATTTTTCTGCGTATGTCTAGGCTCACAATCTGCATCAGGGAAGGGATATTTGCTCTTCTTTAGACAGCTGTCTGTCAAATATGAGGTTGAGATGGAGGGCAGGTTTGTTCAAGACATCTTTTCAGCTAACTTCCAGCTAAGGCCACAGTCCATATTACTCTGTGTTTCTTTGTGGGTTATGTGTACCACTTAAGTGAAGAAGGCTGATTCATTTGTTTGCTTGGCCGAAAGTATCTTGCAAATATAAGGTTAAAGTACAGGCATTCCTTTCGACCCTCTCCAGAAGTGGTTAATTTCCACAGCTTTTTTTCAGAGATACTACATTATGCCTGCTCAGTGAAACGGGTATAATCAGAAAGACATTTTAAAATGCAGTAATTGCTGCTGAGGAAAGTAATATTTGCTCTTAAATTAAACCAGGTAGGTATGTTCTGAGCCATAGCAACAAGCCCTTGTAAGCATGTATAATGACTGCCAGTGGCATGATGTCCAAACGATGGTAATGTTTGCTCAAAGGCTGTCACATTTCTTCATCTCTCTGATTTTGCCATATTTTTTCTGATGTATACATTATTACGCTGTACTTACTGATAAAAACTATTTGCAGACAGAACAACTTGTAATCATAGCAATTGCTGGTCACTGTGACTTAAAAATTTTTACAAACTTTGAGGCAATACAGTAGAGAGGAACAACTTGAATAAATTGAGTATGCAGGCTAAATTTGGTTTCATACTGGCCACGGAGAAAGAAAAAAACTGTATGAAGAGATTTCACAGCACAGAGCTCGGGTCGCTGCAGCTTGCTGACAGGCACCTCCCCTGCAACCACCTCCACTTTTCCATTCCAGTGTCAGGCCTCTAGCTGTGCTTTTGCCCCTGTGCTGAACTCGCACAGGGCATATTGGCAGCTGCCAGGACTTTAGTTAGCTTGGTAGCCCTCTGCAAGGATTTTGAGAGAGTGAACATTTTAATACATGAACCCAAAGATACCAGTTTACTTAAAGGCATTCTGGTCCAGCTCATGGCAGCCCTAATTTGTGCTAAGCAATTCTTTATTTTAGATATGAAGGTACACGTCTCCTTTTAGATCGTGCGCATATTTAGTGAGAAGGAAGGGTGGGAAGGGATGTCCTTGTGTCCAGTGGGGCTCTCCCTTCTCCCTTGATGCACTGGAAATAGTCCTTGGAAAGAGCAACTTTTACCCCTAGGTAATAAAAAGTCATTTCAAGAGCACTGTCATGGGCTTTAGTTAGTACAAATTCCTGATGCAGCCAAAACCTTTCTCTGGAGCAGATTCTCCAGTCCCTCCCCGTCATGAGGGTGCAGCCTTACATAGGATCGAGTCCAAAGTCAATGGGAGCTTTTCCATTGCCTCCAGGGGCCTATGAAAGGGTCCCAAGGGTGAAATTGATTATGTTTCTTGCTCCACAGTCCGAAGAACATGAACTGAAGTGTGTATGAGACATGTGCATCCCGTGGGAGCGCGCTGGATGTTGCACTGAAGAAAGAGCTTGGCTGATAAAGTGTCAGGCTCCTTGTTGTATGAACGATAACAGAAAAAAACATTCCTGAAGCAGATCTTAGCCTTCTTCAGAATGAGCTTTCTGTGTTCTGAATATCCAGTGGTACCAATTAAATGCTTACAGATTATTAATTTATGAAGCAGCCTTAGAGGATTTATGCTGCAAGGCTCCCTGGGCACTAAACTGGCTGCTCTGGGCACCCTGACTCATTTGAGACATTTCTGTCAAAAAAAGCCTTCATATTACTGATGAGATGGCTTTAGAATTGATTATAGTAGTTCAATATAGCCAAAATAAATAAAATATTTTAAAATTCCGATAACGGTAGGATTGACATTTGCAAGAGCAAGGAAGAGCCAAGGGAAAATCTGATGTTGAGCGAGACAGCCCTCACATCCAACCTGGGAGCTCTCCCCAGGCTGCAGCCAAGTGCTAGTGCCTCACGTGTTCACACTGCAGAAGCAGTCAGCTTCAATGTGACTGAGGAGGAACAGCAAGCACAGCTTTCTGTGGGCCTTGCTGCGTGCCTGCAAAGCAAATTTCTGTAGCAGTTATGTAGTTGAGTACATTTCTTTTATGAAATGCTTATGAAATGTGATTTAACAGCGCTGATATTGAAAAATAGCTCTTGTTCTTTCCCTTGTTTTAGGTAAGTGGGAGTTTTGAGGCAGATACATTTTTGCATGGTGTAGCCTTTTTTTTCTTAATGGTCATTTCCTAACCAGGACTCATGTGCTCCTATCATCTTAAGAGGTCCAGAGTCTTGGAAAGTCCACAGAACTTTGAAAGCTTGATGTTTCCTTATTGTCACCAAAGGAATGTAGGAAAAATCTAAAATCCCTCAGATTAGAAAATATCCTATGTGTACACATTTTTCTGATTGCTCCTTGTCATCAGATGTCTTTATCTTCAACCGCAGTTCTCTGAGAGATATTGGAGTTTGCAGTTTGCAGAGAAAGGTCTTGGTTCCACTGCACAGTCTTGACAGGTAAGGATTTGGATTTTGCTTCAAGTCTTCATGATAAATCTTTGTAGAAATTTAATCGTTATTTAAAAACATTTCCTCAGAAGGAATTCAAAGGGATTTATGATTGAATTCATAAATAAATTTACAGTCACGATCAGAAGTTTCCTTCACAGTAGCACATAGACTTGGGATCTAATCTTACATTCATACCAAAAAGCTGTCATCCCAGAATAATTACTTTATGAACTCTTACTAAAAAAACTTTGCAAAGGGACTAAGAGAGGTGCTTCCCAGCTGCTGAGAGGACTTGGCCTTGCTTGTATGGTGTGACAGATTCACAGCTCAGGGTGGGAAACCTCTGCACTTAACTGCAACAGGACAAGTCAGAGCTTCTGCAGCCATCTCAGAGCTTCTCCAAATGGAGGCAAATCAAGACAGGGGATTTTAGAAGAGAGATGTGGGAATGTCCCTGAAAAACTGATCTTAGCATGAGTTATTTTTAGGCAGTGGGATGGGATAGGGGGAGCTTAGATCATGAAAACCTTTACATGGTTTAGTTGGTTGACTGTTGGACTTGACAGTCTGTAAGGTTTTTTCCAGCCTAAATAACTCTATGTTTCTATCATTTACAGGGCAATAACAGAAAAGCATGATTTTTCTGGGCCCTGGAAAAAGGAAACAAGAATACGACCTCTTACTTATCCTGCCACTGTTGCCTGGTACAACCACTTAGGCCTATGAAGAGTCTTAGACCTCATGTATGCTACTCTGCTAGCATCTTGCAGTCACAATTAGCAAATGCCACACTTCTGTTTGACAGGAGAGTTTCTTTCTCAATTCCTTTTCATCCATCTCACTTTGGACATCTCAGTACAACAAACAAACAAAATACCTGGTCACAGCAGCATGGTACATTCTGTATTGTGCCTGCTGACAGCTGGAAATGGAGCCGAAACCAATCTCCTATTCTGCTCAGTAGATTAAAACAGCAGGTAATAAAATTAGTCATGCTCATCACGAGGCTGGTGTTTAATTAATGACCTAGCAGCAAAAGGCTCCCAGCTGATCATTACAACAGATTCTAGAGATTCCTTCAGTACAGTTTGCTGTGTAAGACTATTGACATGCAGACAGTGTGCAAACTGACTGGGAAAAATGAAGTGGTGTCAAGAATGTTTTGGCTGAATTAACTCTGAATATGTCTTTGCTGCCCTGGGATTTTGGTCTGAAACACAATATCATTTGAAGGTACTTTGTAGCTTTCAATATCATATTCCAATAAAAGGAAAGGAGTAGAATGCTGACAGCCTGTAGTTGTACTTTGAAAGAAGACTGCAAAAAATGTATTTTGCTTGTTTGTTTTAAAGATATAATTCAAGGAATGTGTATTTTGTTCTTGAATCCTAAAGATAATCAGAAAAGGCCATAGATATGCACTGGCTGATTTATTAGAAAATTAAACCAACATGCCACCAAATATTAAGATTTTAGACGTTTTCTTATTGATTGTTGTGATGAAGATCACAGATGTATCAAGGGCACATTCCACTGTTTATCTGCACCTGATATGTAGTGAGATCTTTACCTCTGCATCTTAAAGGGATGCTATTTTTCTCTGGTAAAAATTAAAAACCTCCTTCCCATTAATGTACAGAGGTAGAGGATTTGGGAGACTACCTTTTAGGATTCTGAGCTGCTTTGTCTTGTGTTCTTTGTTGGAGGACTGACTCATGATGATAGCAATAAATTTAACATTATTTTATTTGATTTAGAGTTAGAGCCCTTGCTTCAGAAATAGAGATGATGTCTTCTTAATATTGTTCTCTAAAGAGAAACTAGCCTTATGCTGAAAATATGACACTTTTTCTTTTCTTTTTTTTTTTTTTTGAATTGATAATGTGAAACATTTGTACAATAAGGAGAAATATTTTTATGAAAGGCCTTTTCATTACCTGCTGCTCAGCAGTTTGCATTTATGCACATCCATTTTTAACACATCCATGTTTAAGTTAGAAAAGAATTGTTGGATTGTGGGCTATTCTGCTTCAGGAGGACTCATATCCTTCTGAATAGCAACACAAGTAAAGCACAGAGAAACCTGGATGCCATCCTGAGCTTTATTCAATAAATACAGCTCATAGTCAGCGCTACATGCCCTGTTTCTGAAAACCAGGCCATGGATTATCCAATTAAATGCTCACCTTTGAAAGTTAAGATGATTATTCTATCTTCTAGTTCTTAAAAAACTCAAGGGAACTGCTTTCCTTGATATCTCAGTTGTGTCTTCACTCCTCCTGAGTCAGGAGTTGTGTGAGGCTGACTGAAACAGACATTTTCCACTTGTTTTGTTAATTCCATTAGGAGCTTTAGCCCCCTAGAGGGAATCAATGCACAAATTAACCAAAGATTTATGAATCCCCAAAGGGATAATTTAAGGCTGTATAATGGTCCAGTGGATTTTAAATCTAGCTGAGAAAATTTGCTCCTCTAACTTTCATACTTGATTTTCTTCTTGTCAAAATATATGAGAATTAGATGATTTTTCATCCCCCCTGTTAAAAGACCTCCCAAAAAACTTCCTGCGGGGATTATAAAGAAAATTACAAATGGATTTGAAAGGTTTTATTTCAAAATCTTTATTGAAAGGACAGGCGACATTCTTTAATGTCAAATTTTAAAGACAGAAAACCTACCTGCTAGCAACAAGCATGAGGCTATAATGAGTAGAAGAGGTTGTCATCTGGTGTGAATCAGCACTACTCTATTGAAGGAGACAAGCTCAGAGAAGCCATATTGTTTACAGTAAATAAAAATCTACCTTACTATTTCTCACTGCCGTTAATAGGTCTGAGAAATGATCAGATGGTACTGAGGCTCAGAAATCTCTGAATGGCTCTAACTCTTCCTCCAGTCCCATCCTCTGGTTAGCTTCCTTGTTGTCTATTTTAATTTCTGTTTTCTTTTAGGAGCATGCTAACTTTTCTGTTATTGATGCCTTTCTGCCTCTACTGCTTTTGCATTCTTTGGATGAGCCCTTGAAGGCTTTTTACTTTTGCTAAGTTTTCTGATCTTATAGCAAACTCCCATCTTAGCCTTTGGTATTTTTTATTTACCTAATATGATTTTGATCACAAGGAAATTATTTGGCATTTGATGAGTGTTCCACATCTAATTACTAACACGTTATAATTCATTGTCAAGTGACTGAGCCTTTCAAATAAAACAATGCAGAAACAACTAATGGGACCCTGCTGAGCCTACTTTGTTTGAAAAAACTGGAATTCAAAGACTTGAGAAAGGGAACAGGCTTTCTAGCCAATTAAATGGCACAAGAAGTGCTGGCTCTCCTTGCATTAGGCTGTTAGGATGAGATGTTTTGGATGACAGTTCCAGGAAAAGCAGAGAAGGAATGGCAAAGCATTGGATTTTTGCTGCTCTGCACACTGTCATCAATTTTCAGTCTGGCAAATCCTTCACGAAACTTTATTCAAGTGAAAATTCGAAGACTGGTATTTGTAATTAACTGGACAGGGATGATGACTAGGATTATTATTACTATTGTTCATAGGGCATTTTACAGACAGTAGTGAAATGATTGACTCAGAAACCTGATTGCACACACACAGTATTCAAATAAGGGGGAGAACTGAACAGTGGCTTCTCCCACTCAACTGATGTGTTCTGCTGACCTCACAAGAAAATCTGTTCTCTCTAACTTGAACTTGTTCAGTCTGTCAGCAGTTTTATAGTGGAAGAGCTATTCTTCATAGACCTTTAAGGAGAAATGTAAGAAGTTCAACAGAAAATGGCAGTATGTCAATCAGGAGGGAATGTTAGAGGAAATTATAGACTGAGAAGGAAAACACTGAACAGAAGTATTGGAAAAATGTGGCAAAGCAGTTTGGTGGAATACATGACTGGGAAGAAGGAGCTATCAAAAAAGAGATGAAAAGCAGGAAACATGAGAAAGATTGTGAAGATAATCAGAAAGAAAAACATAGTGAAGTCTGGTGAAGGATCTAGAGAGATAATGGGAAGACTGTCAAGGACTCCTATACACATAGGATTTTAGCATCTATATGAGAAACATGTAAAAGATTTGAATGTGGAGATGCCAGATGAAGGGGAATTGGCAGTAGATTGCAGGAGAAGTAATCAGAATTTGAATGTGCTGATCTTTGTCGTGGAAACACTGTGAAATACCAGTGTGTCACAGGCTTTATTTAGAGACCTATGAATCAAAGAATCAAATCTGTCCTGGTGTCTGACAACCTTGGATGTACCTTGATTTTTGAACTGTTATGACAGTGCTTTTGGAAGCTTTGTACAATTTTTGGTAGTAGTGTGGAAACAAACATACCAAAAACATACAGGAAATGCGCAACAAGAGTGAAGATTTAAATATTCTTGTTTTTTCCTTTTAAGATGTCATAACTGTGGCTGCTCCTTTGACTGAAAAGAAAAAAAAATGGCAAACTGACAAATTCAGTTTAACATTTGGATGCAAATGCAATGCATTTGTTTCCTAGAAGGCATATGCACTGATTTTGATTCTTCCTAACCATGTTTGGACAAATAATCAAGGCTGCCCACTTGCAGGGAGCTCCCTCTATAGCTACAGAAGACTGAAAAACACCTCCAGAGTCTGATTCAGATCCTCATTTCAGCAGTGAGCTTAAGAAAAGCTGTTAGGATTCATTGTTTTCATGGAAGATAGACCTCATTGAGTATGCCAGGCTGTCTCCCTTAACAGCAACATCACTGTGCAACTGTTGAGCACAGTAGTCCCTGTTATATTGAACTTCAATCTACTTGCAGCTATTATATTTTGATCTAAGCTAACTGTGCAAATTTTCAAATTTTTCAGTGATTTTACAATTCCAATAAAGATGTATTTGCTGAATAGTGCCAGTAACTTCCACACCTATTTCTGACATTGGAACATATTTGAATGGAAATAAATAAAACTTTTAGGTAAGCTGTTTTTTAAGCTGTTTAGTTTTAAGCTGTTTATCTCAAAAAATAAGATAAAAATGTGTCAGTTTTTTGTTTGCTTGTTTTTAAAGAAAATGAACATCTGTTATAAAAAAAGCAAATCAGAAAAATGAAATAACTTTCTGTAGTTTGATTTAAAACAAGATGTTTTTATTTAAAATTAAATTCATTTTTCATACTTTCATTTGAAGAAAATTGAAATGAATATTACAGAATTTTCATTTATTTTGAAAAGTCATTTTCAATTGAAAATAATTAATTTTCAATTATTTTTTTGAGCATGAGTCTTGGAAAACATTTCCTGTAAAAGTCACCCTAGTGATAAGATTTCATGAATTGTTCTCATTCCCCAAATCAGAAACACGATGTGGGCTTTGAATAGGGCAACTGATTGCTGTTAATGATTAAGGCCTGTCCCAAAAAGTTTCTGAGCCTCTTTGACACCAGAAACAAGCAAATGGTTTTTCATGGAAAGAAAAATCAGGGGATGCGGTGTATTTTGGCAACAAGAGACAAAGACTCCTTACTTCACCATACCTACTAATACCCAAGGCAATGTGGTAGATTTTAAATGGACACAGGTCCCATCCCAAGCAGACTGATGCTAGTAGGTTTCTGATTGCCATCTTTGTGGCTTCAATACTTCATTCAGGGATTGGAACCCTCAGTGTTTGTGCATGATTCTTTTGGTGCTGTCCACATTATATGCTTCCCACACACACTGCAGCCAGCAGTCACTAGATTTCTGTTTTTTTGTGTAAAACCCACACACTCTTATTGTCATCAAGGAAAATGCAAACATCGAAGACTTATGTGTTCTGGTTCAAGCAACTAGGAAATGACCAAAGTCAGACAGTGTTATGCCCACCAGCAGCAGCAGCTTCTCATTGCATCAGATTCACTTTCTCTTTTTTTTTTCCTTGACATACATAGCCAATACAGATGTTTGAATGCATAAAAATATCAAATTAGTTCATGTATCAATTGGGATTAGCTGTGTTCAGGAAGATAATTAACATTCCTCAACACTGAACACATTTTGTGTTTCTCATAGTTGAGTCAAAAGTACAAAACTTTTATAAGGTATTTAGGCAGTCCTTAAATCAACACAGGATGTAAAAGAGTCATGTTTTGTTAATAATAGCTGATAAAAATAGCTGCAGTAACTTTGCTGATTCCATAGAAATGGATTTCCAAAGAAACTACAAATTTCAAGTTATGAATTTTGTGTCGAGTCGCTTATACTGGATTGTACAAACCTATCAACCTATTGCCTTGTCAGCACATCTGTAAGTATAGCCATATAACTTGCTGAGTCCCTGTTTGATTGTTCTGTACTAACCAAATCTGACCTACTTAGTGAATTAAATAAGCAAAAATACAGGCTCATCAACCTGTCTAGTATGAAATGAAGTATTTGGTGGTCACTGTCTGGTATGTTTTCTCTCTTGATTTGGGGGTGCTGAGCTTACATCTACTATATTCACTGTGAATTAGGAGCATCCAATAACTGGTACATTCCTCCTGCAGCTCGGTTCACTGTCACATCGTATCCTTTTTGACAAATGAGAGCAGTTATACCAAATCAAACCTGAAGAAATCAGCCTTAGTTCTTTTTGATAGTCTGTGACACAGGCTCCTCTGTAGCTTTCTGCTGCAAGAAGATACCTTGAGCTGATTTGTTCTCCAAGGAGAGAAGCAACATAACCAGAATCCCATTATTCTGTCTGTGTAACACCTTGAACATTTTGTCATTAACTTTTTCCCTTCCCCTATAAATAAGAATGTCAGAACTAGCCAATAAAAATGATAATTTGGAGAGGCTTGGGACAGTAAGATCAGACACGGTGTTATTACTTTGAAGTTCATCTAGATGAATTATGACCTAACCTAGATGCATTTCATAGCAGAAAAGTGATTAGCAAGTTTATCATCTATAGCATTTCCAACTGTATGTCCAAAGCTACCAGGAAATATGTACAAAAGTCTTTCAAAATCTGCCCATCATTTTTCTCTTGTTGATTTCATTTTTTCTGCTTCACATGGAGTGTGACTCAGTCTTTTCTCCTTTAGAGTAAAATACCACTGATGGGGATGCTGAACTTCATTCTACTTATGATTCAAGTTGGAAATCATAGATTTTGTGTACAGAGCCTTAGAAACTAGTCTTGGTTAATTTTGTTAGTGGAAGCCTTACCTCAATCACATCTCCCTCAGGCAGAATTTTTCCCAAGAATGCCAACATGTTCAGCAACATTTTTGATCCATGTGGACTGAGTGTTTGATGCTGAAGTCCCATATCAGACATTTTCAGCTTTTTGATAAGTATCTTTTTTTGTCACTATGTCCACATTAATACTTGCCCTGCAGTGTGTGGTGATGCTATTAAATCCTTCAGTGTGGGCTGGAATTAAAGGCTTATCTCTCCTCATTCTCCACATCCCACATTCTTTGGTTCTCTTCCACCATTGCTTTGGGCTCAGTATATACTAAGGGGGGAATACAGCAGTACAAATGTGACCCTTTAGTAGGAAAAACACCTGGATTTTCAAATCTGCTTTCTTAGAAAAAAGATACTTTCTGACTTATGAGTGACCTTCATAGTGACTGATGGTTCATACTGAATGCTAGCCAATGAAAATAGATTGTTATCATTAGTAATTCTGGACTGTAGTTCAATGACAGAGAAAGGTCTTGGAAACTACCATCTTACTGAATCATAGAATCATAAAGGTTGGAAGAGACCTCTAAGATCATCTAGTCCAACTGTCCAACTGCTAACAATGTTGCCCAGTAGACCTTCTCCCTAAGTACGACATCTACTCTTTCCTTAAACACCTTTGGGGAAGTAAAGCTTAATCTGCTTGGAAGAGCTTTCTCAAAAATCAGGCAAGATAGATGCTAATTAGCATACTATGGCTGAAAGTTGCTGTATAGTTTTCATCTCCTGCACTCTCTCAAAGTTCTGACAAGCAAGAGCAAAGTGCTGCCAAATCAGATGGCATCTTTCACTCATTTTGTGCTGATGCATAGAACTTCCTGAGGTGTAGGGAGATGAGTTCCTATTCCTCCAAAATAAGACTTTCACATTTTCCTTTTGAAAAGAAGCATAATGACAGTCTGGAGAATGGAAATCTCATGATTTACAGAATAAGACTCAAGAAAATCAACAGATTTGGGGCTCCATCTCCCCATCCTGACAGTATTGGTCAGGACAGAGACTACCTGCAAAAGGGCTCACAGGACTTGTCAAGTCAGAAATAGGCTTCTGAATTCTCTTTTCTTCATGTTGCTTCTTTCACAACTGGACTGATAACTTTTGTGAACCTGACTGCTGAGAGTGGTGATTTTTTTCATATGATCCATTAAACTCTCTTCACCTGCTAACAACTTTGGATTTCTGCTGACTTCAAGCGGAGTCAGTAACTAAGAGCAAAATGTTCTGGTTCCCCTCCTTACCACAGGACCCTTGCATTCCTCTTTTCTTTGTGTAATGTGAAGTTAAGCACAGAAGTAAGTTCTTTTACAAATAATAATATTTGCACATCAAATGCCAATGAGAGCAGGTATATTTATTACTATATATAGTATAATGAATATTATTTTAATATGAGAACTAAAATAACTTTAAATAGTTCCTTTCACTGGAGCTTCTCATACACTATCTCATCTATCCAAGTAAGCTAATTTTCAGGAGATTTACACCATTTAAGGTGGTTCCCAAGTGTTTATTGAACGGCCTTGTGAAAAAAAAATATAGCGATCTCATTTGATCTCAAAAATATGCCTTGATTTTAATGATTCCTTTAATGATTTAATGGTCCCTTTAATGAAGGATTCAATGGAAAACTAACCAGAGCTTTTGAGTCTAATACTCTATCCATGTAGAGGAACATGTCAGCGGAGCACTGAAATCTGGAGTAGGCTAGAAAAAGTGTGCAATAAGATCTTTAGGATATGCCTACAGGTTGTTTTTTTTTGTGCTAGACAGAAGCTGTCATGACTGGTTTAGCTAAAGGTAAGCCTGGAGTATGAATATGCTGTTACTTCAGCATTATTTATTTGAAACTGTCTGCTGGATACAAAGGTAAATTAACATGAAACAGAACTACAGTGCCAAATGCCACATCTTAATCTGAGTGTTACTGGTTCTACCCAGGTCTCTTCAGAGATCTCCAGCTCCAGTTCTTTGGTTGTTTCAGTCCATGGCCTCTTCTCAAGAACAACTGGCACGTATGTCACTTCCTTATGTGACCAAGCCATTAAGAATCAGATGAATGTAACCTTTTTTCTTTGTTCTTTTTCTTTTTTTTTCAGTTGCTGATAAAATAAGAACTTCTCAAAATATTAAAACTTTCTTTTTGAAGTAAAAAGATGGTTTGAGATGAATGGCAGAAGCCTCTGGTGCTACTCTGCCTCTACCACAAAAATCAAATTCTGGATCTCCAATGGAGAATAACTGTTGTATTAAAGAAAAAGATATGGTGGAACATACTGAAAACTATTCCTATCAAAACTATTTTTTGTGATTTTAAAAAATGAGAGTAGGCTGGAACTGGTGTTTATCACAACTGCTGATGAAAAAAATCTGTTCACTTTTTGAGTTATTCTGTCTGCATATGCCATAAATTACATACAATAGTAGTTGTAGAAGCAATCAGAGCTCATGTAGTGCATTTATCCCTTTGTCTCAGAGAGTTTAAAAGTGAAATGACTACAACTACTGCCATTTTACAGTTCGAAGAACTGGAGCATGAAACAAGCATGTGAGTATTTGCCTTTAATCCTGGATACCTGAAATTAAAATCAGCACGAGAAATGGCAGAATTATGCATTCACAAGTCTCTAACCTCTTCTTTTTTGCTTCTATCTGTTAACTCATCTCCCTTCTAGAATGCCATGCACTTGAAAGGAAAGTAAAGGAGCTCAGTCTATGGGAGAAGCATGACCTTTCTCCCTCCTGGTGTGCCATGCCTTCTCTTGTCTCGGAAGTGAATCAGAATCTGAGGAGAGATGCTGAGCAGCCACCTAAAAATCATTTGCTTCTGCTGGTTATTCAGCATCTGGCAACTGCGATGGGTAGCTGGAAAGCTTTTGTTAATATCTCTTCTGCGTGTTTCCTGAGTATTTTTCCAAAGCAGCTTAGTTGTATGTGATGAACTCTCATTTCCTAATGCCAGTCACTGAAAGCCTATGCCAGGGGATCACCATAAAGCCTTGTTACTTTGTCCAGTCACATCATTTATAATTCCTTGAGAAGGACTTATGCAAAACAATGACTGGGAAGCATTGCGTTTTTCATAAGGCATGTGAAATAGAACTAAATGTGAGAACAGGCTACCCTTCTTTGTAGACACTTCTTTGCTCTTTGATATCGAGTTTGCACAAGACCACATTTAGACCCAGCATTCTTAAAAAGCTGAGGAACAGTTCAGTTGTAAAAAGGTGGATCAACCCCTATTGTCAACCAATTAGCAGCTATGGATAATATTAAAACTTACTGGATGGATAAAAAGTGGCTTGATCCCTGGAGCTGTGTACAACTGACTCTGAATCTGTTGTATTTAGCGCCTACTCTTCCCTGTGAATGAGAGGTTAAAGCTGCAGAGGTATGTCCACTTGTACTCCTAATGTGCTTTCATTTGCCATGCAGGTACAATTTTGAATGTGTCAGGCACTGAGAGATAGGTCAGTGATGGGTCTTCTAGATCTGCCAGTACCCACTTTGGGGAAGAACTGTAACACCACAATTCTTGGTAGGAATGAGACACAAGCAACAAAGTCATGACTGCACAGACACTTCAGAGTGTAAAATCAGTTACTTTTGCCCTTTTACTTTGCTTTCTGACTTCTCCTGAACTATCTGTCTTTCCTCAAAGCCTGCAAAACTAAAAGCTTAACAACACTTTGTATAGACTTTTAGGAAAGGAAAAGAAAAAGAACCAACAAAGATGAAGTCTGTTCTCAGAGTAATCTAGAGATAACCCTGCTGGAAGGGCTCTTCTTTGTAGTACAGCAATAGCTGTTTATGAAGAATGACTAGCGCAGTAGACATGGGGTCAGTGTTGAACCTGGCCTTTCTTTCAGCTTATCTATTGCTCTCCCACATGCCAAATTGGCCTGTTCAGGATATGAAGCTCTTTTATATTTACAGGAGAGTAAGAGAGAGGGCTGGGGAAGAACGTATCATCCTTTTTAAATACTCTGTTTCCTGATAATGACAGCAGGGGCTAACACCAAATAGAGCAAATGCATTTTCCCACATGATTAAGCCACTGAGATAGACTCCTTCCACAATTCTGAAATACAAATATTAAAAGTGGAATAGATTCTGAGTAAAAACTTCATTACATTTGAGGTGAAGGCAGAGGTGACTGACGAGTGGGTAAGGTATTTGAGACTCATATCAGTAACTTCTGTTTTGTTAAAATAAATTAGTAACAGACACTGATAAGCCCACAGTTGATTTTCAGTGTAACTTTTGCAATTCTTTTTTGGCAATTCTTCACCTATTTTTTTTTTGAAGTTTGAACTTGTCAAATAATCCATACTCCTTCACTGGATGGATTCTTTTCATCTGAGCAGACTTCAGTGCTGAAACATTTGCTTTGTTGGAGATATTCTCTGCACAGGGAAAGAGATAACATGGCCAAAAATATCAGTAAGCTGAATAGTGGATGAGAAATAGATTTACTGCTGAACCGCACTTGGTATGGAAGTGTCATTGGTTTCTCTTCCTCCTCATTCCTTTCTTCTAATTTCTATTAGAAGTTATCCAACTTCAGAACTTTCAGTGCATAAGCAAAGGCTTTATTCTGCTGCTTGTGAAATGACTTCTGAGATATACAGGCTATTTTTTCACCTCAGATTCACAATATATGGATCTTAAAGAGATTTTTTAAGATCTCTGCCTGCATTAAAACACATGGTACAGTCTTGACTGGTGTGGATATCCCTGTTGACTTTCTCACAGCCTCTGCACTAAAAATCATGTCAGATTTGTTAGCACTCATTCCAAATGACCACAGCTGGGACCTGGTGAAGCTAAGCTCTTTTTGCTACCACCATTTATGCTAATACAAATCAAACTCTGAAATTGTTCCTTTTAAATTTTCTTTCAGTACAGCTGAAAGACTCAAGGATTGAGTGCAAATGATCTCTTTTTGGGGTGATGAGTGACTTTGCAAGCAGGGTTTTGGAGGTGCCTGGCGGCAGGGAGAAGGCATCTGTGCTCTTTAAAAGAGCAAGAGGAGAAAGGAAGGCTTTCAGCCTCCTCTCCTGTTGCCTTTTGTAGTCGTGGCTGGATTGGGATATTATAAACCCAAGGAATGGTGTATATTGTGTTCTGAACTAGAAAGATAGAAGCTCATGCAGTCATTGATGGCCTTATGTTGCTAACAGTGGTAAGAGATTGGAAAGACTCTATCAAAGTGACAGCAGATCCCTTTTTTAAGTCAAGTCCATACCACTTCTCACGTTTGCATTACTGCTGCAGCCTGCTAGAGCTGTTAGATAGAGGTCTACCAGATACATGGAAAGAAGGACATTTCTTGATTCAAAGAAGTGAAAAGCGAAGTGTTTAATACTGCATATACATACATAATATATAGAAAGTATAAAATTATCCAGGAAACAAAGTAATTAGCAGGTTATGAAACTGCAAAAAAAAATGATTAGGAATGATGAAGAACATAAAATATTAACGGAATTTTGAAAATTAGGAGCTGTATGGAGATGGAGATTTGGAAGATGAAAAAACTGTACTGCACAGTGCCATGGTTACAAGCTATTTACAAGCCAGTGCTGTCTTGTATCAAAACAATGCTGTGAGTTAAAAGAAAGCTAGCTGAGAAATCTAGAAGGGTTTGCGAGAGAAGAAGCCATGCAGAATTTTTTTTTATCTCTAAGGGAGGTACTCTCAGGACAATCACTAGACTCAATTTAGAAAAAATCTAGTGCTCATATTTAGAAAAAATCTAAGTTAATTGCTGAGAAAATGTGAAGATAACACAGTGATCAGCAGACTGGTAAACTGAGAGGATGAGGCAACTGATGGAGTGATCATGATCACATGATAAGCAAGGACATTCAAATGTGTTTTCAAATGAAAGCCTATAATCTGGGAACAAAGAAAGCTGGACACAGCTGCAGAACTTGGGCTTCGGCTCTGGAGATGTGCCTGAACAGACATTTCAGCAGTTGCCCTCTGCAGAAAGCAGCAACTAAGGCAGGGCTGGGTTGTACAGAAGAGCAGGACCAGGAAGACAGTTTCTCCACGTGTGACAATGCTGCTGAGAAACTGTTTTTCAAAAGGAACAATGAGAAGTTGGAGGCACAACAGAAGGGAAGCATAAATATGATTTGAAGGCTGAAGAATATTCCCTGCAGGTGAAAATTGAAGAGTGCTAAAAGAATATCTGAGATGATTTAATTACAGCACATAACAAATATGAAAAGGCACAGAAAAGAGAGGCAGCATGGTGAAGGCTTAGGAGCTGATCTTGGACAAATCTGAAGGAGTAGTAACACTGTAATGAAGTAGATAAACCTTCAGGACAAGCTAGAAAGGGGTTTAGCTATCCTTTAGAGCCTTCAGATCTAAAACCTAATGTCAGTTTCTGTTGGCAGGTTCATAAGTTTAGTAAAGGAGTAATTGGAAGAAATGTAATCACATGTGATATACTGGGGAGAACATCAAATAACCTTGTGCTCCCCTTAGGCCTTAAATGTTATGAATAGGGATTGTGGATGGTTCTCACTAGCTGGCAGCAGTAGAATACGTATGATCAAAACTAACCGTCTATTTTTGGATGTCATGACTTATTATTTCATATCACCTGAGGTACTAATCTGACCAGCAACAGAAAATGGAGCCCTGGGAACCTACGGTGTTTCTGATTTTGCACCAACATCCTATTTTCCTCTGGTTGCACTAATGGAATGGTACGTCTAAGCCCCCCTCAATCACTGCACAGTTCATGAGAACTTTTCAAATTTTAGAAAGTTGTTCTTGTACATTAAGTTTGTATTCACTGGAGCTGTAACATGCATTGCTAACCTTATCTTATAATTTACAGCCTTAATTAGGAAAGCAATCAGGAAGAACAGCTTTAACACAGTGTCTGAAAAATATTAGAGATTACTGAGTTA
The DNA here is from genome assembly GCF_002078875.1 of Numida meleagris. Lineage (NCBI taxonomy): Eukaryota > Metazoa > Chordata > Aves > Galliformes > Numididae > Numida > Numida meleagris. The sequence continues at coordinate 55,491,525 of NC_034411.1, forward strand.
TTTGATATGAATATAGTAAGCACCACAATGGTTTCTGGAATTAGTGGTCATTAATAATCTTAGTGACAGTGTAAGAAGACAGAAGAGATACTGCAAAAAACTTGTACTTCTTCAGACAGCCACACCAAGACAGTCACAATGACGTCTGTTAAGAGAACACCTTCTGGATCACAGCAGCTCTGGGACTTGACTCTGTGGTCACTATAATGGTAAATGTATCCTGCTGTCTAATGACTGTTTGGGAAAATGCTACATAGATTCCATACTTTTTGGGTGTTTTATTGTGCATATACTAAGAACAGTGGAAGAAACAGATTAATAATTATAAACATGAACTAAAGCCTGAAAATATATGTATCTGCTTCAATTTAAGCCTGTTACCGTGTGCTGAGGAATTACGTGTAACTCCCATAGGCATTAAATTAAACCTATGCAAGTCTGGCATGACTTGTTTGTATATGTGGCTGTGTATATACAGTATACACACACAATGACCTGCAAGCATAGATATAAATGTTCCAGCCAAAGAGGAAAACATATTAAAACAAAGTCACATATGAAATAGCAAAAAAATATATTCATTTTCAGCATGGCACTGTGTTTATGAAAGTCATTTCTTGTATGTGGAATTTACCTTCAGTGCTGCTATGGGTGGACATAACACCTGTAAATGGCAAGGTGTGGTTTCCTTGCATTGTTTGGGGGAGTGTCTGTCTGGACAGAAATAAAACAGTGATCCAAAAGTTTGACAGGAGCAGTATGAAAACATGTTTTTCAAAAATGTTAGGCATGTTTCTGCTATTCTGGTACATTCCATGCTACTGATTCAAAGGAATACAAACAAGCAAGAACCCTCATTAAGCAATTACATACCTAGGCAAAGTAAAATGCTTTCTAAGTTACTTGTGTGCTAAGACAGTGGAATTTGTAAGAGGCTTTTTGAAGAAAAGGTCAGTGCAGTAAATTTAGGGTTTATATATATTTGTGTGTTGCATCTTGTAAAGTGTGTTTCTATATGCCACGGGTAGGCAATTCTTGACAATGTTCTGTGGTTTCTCTATGAACTTCTTTCTTTTTTCCCACTTAATATTCTGTACTAGAAATGTCAAGTTCCAATTTAACTTTATTGACTTTGGCAGCTTTGGCAGAAAATCTATCAGATAACATTGTATCCAAAACTTCTGATGAACTTTTCTTATCATCCTCAAGTACTGACAAAAGGGATTGTGGAGCTCAGCTCCCATTCAATGAAGCCACACGTGTTTTGCATGTGTATGAGGTATGGCTAAATCAGGGGCCTAGAGGAGGTAAGGAAGGAAGCAGGGTATGTCTGCAAGCACTCCATAGCACTTCAAACAGACAAGCAGGCAGCTTCCATCTTGTCAGTTTGGTTAAAACCACCACTGTGACCATGCCAGCCACATGCTGCATGTATCTTCTACGGACTTAGAATCCGAAGTCAGTTTTGTCATAATTGTGCCAGTGGTATTCATCTCTGTGATTTTCATGGATTTCATAAGTGTGGGTTTTTGGCAGCAGTATCAGTTTGAAGCTGGGAAAGATCCACCCCCAAGACCTTTAGAACTCTCTATAATCTTTAAAAAATAATAAGGAATACAGAATCTTTATCTACAGTTCAGAGAGTTTGTAACTGAGTCCATGGTAGTCCTCCTGTTGTGTGCGATTACAGAATTGTGTAGATGCAGTGCTGCTGTCTGGAAACCAGAGATCTCCTAAGTTATTAAATACACACTGAACATAAATTCATTTCAGGTAGTATTAGGCATTTAGATCCTTTTACAGACAGAATCCAGAGATGAAAAGACATTATTTGTAAGGATACTCAGGCATTGGTCTCCTCAGTGTTTCAATGCCTAATTGACTGTTATTTTATTTCAAAAATGGCTTAGGATACTAAAGCGGAGGTTTCAAAGGAATTGAGGTTAAATCAGTGGATGGTCTAATTCCTTCTTGTTTATCCAGTATCTTTCTAATGGAAGATGCAAAAAATGTCATAGATGTTAAGGACTGAAATGTAAATTTCCTTATTCCTAGATCTGTCTGAAAGAATACCAATTTCAGCTTCTTCCTTTGCTGTTTGTACATCAAGAATTTTGGATTTTTTGACTTATTGTTGTGGAGCTTCTGTAGGGTGTTGGAAAGGTTTTTGTCTTGGTGCCCGGAGATGTGGGTTTGAATTCTGTTAAGCACAAAAAGAACACCTGAAAACTGAATCAAATAATGCAGGATTGAGCAGACTTGTGCCTCTAGAGACAACTCTAGACAGTTAAAGATAGATAAGTCTATCTCTAAAAGCTCCAGGCTTACTTGATTTGCCCTGCATAAATTTACTCGTTAAGTGGGTAAAATGGTACCCAGTGGAAGAATAATGAATTCACTGTGAACCTCCAAAGTTTTAAGTGAATGCAGTTAAAATTTGACAATTTTCTCCTGATTTAAGACAGATTTTAATGTGCTTGAGAACAATGAAAAGAATTGATGGGCCCAAATAAATTTTCTAATGTTCATTAGTATTTGAAATATTAACCTGCAACTCCTCTTTTTTTTATAAAATTTCCTGAGATTAATTGAATAATGTTGCAAACTGAAAAATCTACATATGCATTTCTGAATTCACTGTGTAATTAGTTAATTGAAACACTGTAGCACATAACATTTAATGCAATTCCCTCATCTCTTAAGATTAAATATCAAGATCTCTCCGATGGAAATGATTATTAAAATCATCCATCTTTATGCTTACCTGAAAAACTGTTGAGAAAACACTGTGGTGGGTTTGTTGTGTTGTTCCTTTTTGATCATGTGGCATTTCTATAGCACAACTGCAAGAATTTTTACATTTGAATGATTTCAGGTAATATATTGCCAAGATAATAAAACTCCTCAAGATATAGATTGTGTTAATTCTGTAATAAAACTGACAGAGAGATTTTAAGCCCACTAACATCTGGTTAAATCACTGGTTACTGTCTTTGCTTTTCTCAAATCAAAGCTTCTTCAAAAATGTTTACTTATTAATTTTTTACAATGATGCAGAGAATATGCAGAGAAGCTTCAGATACCTTTCTAGTTGGGACCCATACGTGAAATATAGACCAGATCCTGCTCCAGAGGGCTTACAGTGTCAGTAAATTAGACAGATGAAGGAGGAAAAGAGGAAGAACACCATGACCTGACCAAATATGAATTCAACAAGTTGGTGACAAAAGGGAAAAATAATTTCATTTTCTTTGTTTCAGATTTGTATTCTGATGAATTTGCTATTTTTAAAGTCAAACTGGATTGTTCTGTGATGATGGAATAAGGAATGGATGTATGACATTAAGTGTTGAACTGTACGTAACAGCTACCTCTCACTATGCTTTTAAAATAAAAACTAATATCTTCATCACAGCCCTGGGTGAACATCATTGTTGTGTAACAGGTGGTAAATCTGAAACAAAGCAAAGGTAAAAGACAAAAAACAAAAATGCAAACTTGCCCAAGATTGCACAGAAGCAGATTTCCTTCCTCCTATTCTATTGACACTGGCAACAGATCACAGAGCATCCATTGCCTTGCAACCTACCATGAAAAAAATTTAAAAAACTCCTCTTTTACTCATTTTTAGGAAGGTGAGCCTTTCAAGAAGATGAAACAATTAGTCCAGTTTCATAGTTGGGGAATGGACTAGATCAAATCACAGGAATCTTTTTAGGTTTTATGCTGCTTAGCTTGTCACATCTTTCCTTCCCTTTGAGACAGACGTACTTTGAAAGGGCTATATTAGGTTCCAAAAGCTATTCCTTGCCTTTATATCCTGTCCTTGTGCGTGTGCGTATGTGTGGGGAGGAAGATTACTTTATCAATTGTAAGAAAATATCCTTCAGGGATTAACATGAATCATTTTTTTTGCAACTGCTGGGAGAGGGCATTTCAGCTGATATCCAGTGACATTCCTAATACGGCTTTTGCTGGTCCTACATCTCATCTATTCCTCTTCCAAATAAGGCTAACATTCTCACAAAAGCAGACCACATCTGTATCACAGTAATTAGAACTGCAAAGTGGTATTGCTACATTGGCATAATGCTGTCTTCAGCTCAGTAAAAGGTATATTGTAACAGATTTTACTAACTTGAGCATTGGACTTGCCTGATGTGTTGATGTTACTTCCTGCCTGTGTGTCAGCTCTGGCTCTCTGCAAGATATTTCATTGCACAGTGTTAACCTGTTGGCAATAACTCCTCTGGGAGGCAATTGTTCACCACATCTGTGTGACCCCTTTTTACATTCCTATTTGTTCTTCCCTGAGCTACCTTATTTCAATTATTGGTGTTGCAGCAGCATAGTGGGTTCCCTGGCTTGGAAAATGAATTTTTCAATCACTGAACAGCATGATCAGTTTCATTTTGCCTAAGCTGACTTGCCATTAAAAGTGTAATGAAGAACATCTGATTTCTCAGCAAAGATTTACTTATCTCCTATACATGGGTCAGCAAATTGATAATATATGAATATAATGTAACATTGTTGTGAGAATTTGCATGCCTGCCCTATATCTGCTGCTGAATAATCACTTTGCTTTACTTAACACGGTGTAGTTTGGTTGTCCTTTTCTGCACATAAAAGACTGTATTGGCTGTGCTTATTCCAGTTACAAATACACAGAGATGCTAGAAAGACAGAGAGAAGGCAGAAAACTTCAAGAGCAGCTCTGAAAGTAATGCTACATATTTTGTTATGTTGGCCCACGACATCAGAGGTGGATGTTGGTGGTATGGCAGTAGAGGCTGAACCTTCCCACCAACATTACAATACATATTGTTACTGTGTGACAGACAGCAGCAGAGGGGCAGTCAGTCTGACAGAATGGCTTCTGACATGGAAGTGCATATGAAGCAAAGTTGTGTCACTGAATTCCTCCATGCAGAAAAATATTGCACCAGTTCACATTCATCAGTGTTTGCTGAATGTTCATGGAGAAGAAGGAGTGGATGTGAGCACAGTGAGGTGGTGGGTGTTGCTTTTCAGCAGCGGCGACAGTGACGTGAAAGATAAGCCACGTTCCGGATGGCTGTGCACAGCTGTCACACCATGAAATGAAAAGCACCTTGATCAGCTAATCCATACAAATTGGCAGATTACGACCAGGGGACTGTGTATGGAGCTGAATATCAGCTTCAGTGCATTGGAAATGATGGTGGCAACATTGGAACATTGCAAAGTTTGTGCCAGGTGGGTCACATGAATGCTCACACCGGAGCAGAAAGAGCACCATATGCAAGTTTGTCCAGACCTATTAAACCAAACGAGGCTGAAGGTGACAGTTTCCTGGTGACGAGACATGGTGTAACCACTATGAGCTGGAGTCAAAATAGCAGTCCATGGAGTGGTGACATGTGAATTCCCCATCAAATATAAAGTTCAGGGTGCAGCTCTCAGCAGGTAAAACGATGTGCATTTTCTTTTGGGATAGGAAAGGGGTGATCCTTCTGGATCTCCTTGGACCCAGACAAACCGTTTATTCTGACCACTACGTTGCGATGCAGACTAAAGCTGAAAGTTCTAACTTTCAGAGTGAGCCCAGAAAAGAAGATACCCTTTCTCTTTCAACACAGTAATGCCAGGCCCTGTCAGTCTGAGGGCTGCAGAACACATTGCCAGTCTTGACTGGTCTGTCCAAGTATAGTCCAGATTTGGCACCTTCTGACTTCCGTTTTAGCCAATGGAAGATGGATGGCATAGGCAAATTTTCCTAGAAACAACGCTGTGAAACAGTGGGTCATCTCTGCTGGTGGAGATTTTTATGAGTGTGGCATGCAGGCTCTTGTTCATCTCTGGTGAAAATGCATAGCTAATGGTGGTGACTATTTTGAAAAAAAAAAAAAAGCGTTTTGTAGGTGAGAACTTGCTCTATCAAACAGTGTTATAGTCTCATTTGTAACTGTTGTAGTTTCCATGGAAATAAATTGGAGGCATTACTTTCAGAATGTCCTACATCAATCTGTAGTTGCTTCTGTTCACATGGAGATAAAGCTTACATTAAGAGATTCTTTATATCAAAATCAAAGTGTATGGAAGGAGTAAAATGAAAAAAAATGATGGAGGGTTTGAAATCCAGGTAGAATTTAGTAATCCTGTTTATAGTCTTTTTTTTTTTTTGCTTGGAAATTCAAGACTTTTATGCTATTGACTTCAACGGGGGTTAACTTTTTACCATTTGTATAGGAGTTACAGTAAGCCTCATTGCTCTCCATTTTAAGGACCTAAGTCGTCCTGCTGATGTGGAGTATTTTTGCAGCTGAAGATGAGCATATTCCTAAGGCTTTTCCAGGCAACATCTTCACTAAATGATCTGTCCAAAGAGGAAGAATGTGGCTTTCTAGCCTAGGAATTAGGCACTCACCCAGGAAGTGATTGGGATACCTCATGTCCTGCCCAGTTGTGTTGTTTTTTTTTGTGTGTGTGTGTGTTTTTCTTGGTTTTGTTTGTTTCTCCATAGTTTCACTACAGCATTCTGCTCCCTAAGTCAGGCAACAACAGCTATCTGTGAATCTGCATAGAAAACCAGATCACTTAAATGACTTGTGAAAAAATAACATTCCAGAATAAGGGCTTTTTCATGCCTCTGACGCTTCGCCCTGCAAAGGCAGAGCATAATTTCTTTCAAATTCCACATGTAAAATTACGAAAGCTCTTTAAAATCTTCTTTAAAAGCTCATTGCTTACGGAACTATCTCCAAGTCTCTTCAGAGGATAACACCTACACTGGAGTAAGGATTATTTGCAATCATGCTCCAATGATGACAGCTATCTTGAGGATGAGTTTGACACATTCATTTTGACAGAAAGAAAAACTTTGTGCCCTTCCTTCATAAGGAACAGCTCATTAAGAACAGCTTTCCTTGCAACCAAGAGAGGGTAGTTTTTAATTCCACTGACTGAAGTCCTGTGGCTTTTCTGCTCTGCATTTCTCAGTTCCAACCATAGAAGGCACTCTTACACTATTGTCTGGAGCTTAAGAAGACCTGCTTCTGGGGTTGAACCCCTGGGCCAGTAATGTTTGAACTGCTGTTTTTGATAGAATAAAGAAGTAAATGTCCTACTCGAGGACATAAAGCAAATAGTACATAGAGCAAATAAGAAAATACATTAATCTGTATTTCTTCAAAGGTAAATACCTTTCTGCAAAAGTAAATAAAATTATTTACATCCAGGAAAAAAGTCCTTTTGGACCTGCTATGTAAAAAGCTCTGAGCAGCTATAAACCATCATGTCTCATCCATGCAAGAACTCTTCCACACATTGGTTTGATCCTGCTATACAATAATGAATGTTACTGAATATTATACAAGAGTTTCTCAAAGCCATCTTTTCAAAGCATTGGTGTTTTAGAATGAAGTTTGTGCTATATAAAATCCTGCCAATCAGTCCAAATGGGCTGTTTTTCCTAACTGTCCAAATTAGCTACTTGTACTGTTTAGAATTATCTGAAATTGTCTGTTTTGATAAGCAAATAAGAGATCAGTGCAGAATATGTATGTATGAGTGCACCAAAATGTAACTTCCTCATCCACCATCATGAAAACAGTGAAAAAGAGCAGCGGGTTAGAGCTAGTTTTGACTAGTAACAAATACTTGGGAGCAGCATGGTTTGGAAAGGCAGGTGATAAAGGACATCCTGCTCTGCTTCCAGCTCCCCTGGGACGTATGCAAGTATCTCCCCAGTGCAGATTCTTTAGCCTGATCACATCACTGGAAGATGAACCTAGAGGCTGAGAAACAACTCCGTCCCCTTTCTTCTTGAAGCAGAAGGACTTTCACATGAAGAAACTACCAGGAACACAGCTTGTTGCCAATTGCAAATATATTGGCAAAAAATATAACAATACTGTAGGAATTAATACTGACTTTATTATATAATATTTAAAAATCAGCTTTTCCTTTCCTTTCTGTCTCTCAAGAAATTTGACCTGTGACGTCACCACACAACTTCTCTGATGTAGGGCTAGCTATTTTTCTTTCATTATTCCTATTTCACTCTGTTTTAACACTTTGGTGTGCAACATTTACTTACTTGGGTTCCAATTTTCTTCTCCATCACTGGGATATTCCTTGTCTTTGCATGCCCTGAACTAACCAGATGTATTCTGAAATTGATTTTGTTTCCCAGATCTTACATTCCTTTGTCACCTAAAGCACTTTTGTGTCAGCAGGAGAAAGGCACACATTACTCTATGTGCAGAAATAATCTTACAAAAGATCGGTGCAAAATCATTTTACAGCTTGGACATAATTTCTGAGTGGGAGTCTAGTCCTAAATCTGACTCTCTCCCTGTTTTTTTCCCTTCAGCAGACACTTTATTTCCAGCTGTTCTAACAGGAGTTTGGCATTTCGCTTTGTAGATTTAATCTCTAGTCCCCATCAGGACTAGATATGAAGGTAGATCATATCTAATATGCCATCCATGTGAAAGTAAAATCTGAACAGCTGTGTGACTTGGCACAGTGAACAGCTATAAACAGAAGAGTAATTCAGCCCACTGGTGGGCTGTATCATTGAACATCATCAAAAGCTGGCAGATAAGTAATGGAAAATGAGTTAAATGTCATTCTGCCTTTCCATAGCTTGTCATTATTTCTTTTTTCATCAGAAAGATTAGACAAGTTTAGCATGTTTTGGCATTACTCAATGGTTACTTGATAATTACAGATGCATACTCAAGAATACTTTTCTGGTTTATACTCTTAATCCTTTAGGAAAATAGGAAGCTCATGTACAGACTTGAATTTTGGAACGTCTAAAGTATATCCGTCTCTTTGGGCCATCAAATCTTTTTACATGTATTGTAAGCCTTTGAAAGGAAAGTGGAACATAAGATAATTAACAGTTGAACAAAAGATATTCAGAGGGAAGCTGCTTGTGAAATGAATACAGATCTATCTAAATGAGGAGTGGAACAATGCGGAAGAAGAAAACAAACACAGTCTACCACAGAAACTCAGTGCTGTGATTATGCCTATGAGGAGCACTACAAAGGACTACTTGTATACAACTCTTCCGATAACATACTGAACTGAATAAAAATGCACCTCACTTCTTCAGCACTACTTTGGTAGAGAGGCAGTTTTGTTGTAGTGACTTTTCTTCACTGTTTTAAAGTGCAGAAATAATTAAAAAAGGTAAAATCACTTGTACTGTAACAAAACTGTGGAGTACAACATAAGGCCAACCCTCTGCGTACTAATGGCCTTCCCAGCTATCCTGGGGGAAAAAAGAATTAAACATTAAGATCTTGTTGAATATTGTCTAGTCTTTTCAGATTTTTCAACTTCATCTTCCCAAAGTGTGGGATTAAAGCACACTCCTTTGTAAAACAAGAAATCCAAACATGCTTTTACTTGCTCATATGAATTCAAAAACTGGAGTTATCACAGAAAAAAAGCACAGCATCATGGGATTCATAACAGCATTTGCAACACTTGGTCATACTGCAACATGTAAAGTTGTGATCTTATCACATCTGTGGCTGCTGAGTGCAGAGGAAGTTGTCAGTATATTGGAATTGTCAACTTTTTATTGTAGTAAAAGTTTCTCAAAAGCTTACAGTGAAATCTGAAGAAATACAACGACTGGATCAGTCTTTTTCCTAAGAATACGTATTTGGATCATGTACTTAACTTCAACTGATGTGCCAACAGTACTCTGATGATGTATTCATTTTGCTCGTTTGTCCATGACAAACTCTTAACTTGAGATATTGATTTTTTTCCCCTTACACATCACATTTTTAACATTATCCAAAAGACCAGGAACAAAATAAGCCAAGGACTTCACTGCCCATGCAAAACTTGTGAAGACTGCCTAAGTGCCATTTAGGTTTTTGGAAATCTCTGTAGATGTTGTAAACTATGCAATAATAACTGGCAGATATCAGGTCAATCTCATTAATTTTTATTTGTTAGATCTAATCTCACAGTCTAAAGAGGAGGTTAAACGCAGTGTATGTTCTTTGGAAATCTTTATAAATGGTAAAATACAGTAAGGTTGTGCTGGAGCACACTGTTGTTGGTAAGTATTATAAAACTCACTGTGTGAGCTTGCTAAAGAAGAATCTGTGTACACATGCTGGGCATAAGTTGATGGATCATGAATTATAAGTCAGTAGAATGGAGGAGGCTGTGGGACATGGAGACAAATACTAGCATCTTCAAACAATCTCTCTCCAAAATTCTCAGTTTAACACTACTTTCCTGCTACTATATATTTCTAACTGGAAAGGAGGTTATCTAAAAGTGCTATGAAATCCTGTGGATTTCATGAAGCATGAAGATTTAACATTCATCTGAGGTCCCGGATTTCTCTGCCCTCACCTGGCTAGTTTGAGGGGGAGCAGAGTGGCCATGCTGCTGGGGCTCTGTTTCAGCAACATGCTTAATGCCCAACAGCTAATTTGCCTCTTCCTCCTCTACTTGCATTGCATGTGTTCCCATCAGAGGATGTTGCTGGTCTGTTTTTCTTGCTGAAAGAAGTGATACTGAAGTAAGTGCCTAAAAATTACTTCATTTATAACCTTCCACACTGCTAGACTGATAAAATAAAAACCAGCACCTAGCTGAAGAATAGCAGAAAAAAGAGCAGAAAGGAAGCAGATTTATAATTCCTTTCCTGCTTTGCCTGCATCTCCTTGCTCAGAAATAATAATTTGTGTCTAGTTTCCCATTTATACTAAGATCTCTTTGATAAAATTTCCAATAGGATCAGGTTTTTTTTGCTGTCTCCTATCCTGGTGTTCACCCAGAGTCCTTGAAGAAGAGCTAAAAGTGGCCTCAATACAGCCCCTGGTATAGTGCCTCAAGTTGAAAATAGGAAGCTGAGATCCTCCACCCGAATCAAGGCTTTCCCATCACAAAAACCTACCCTCTGGCATGGAATAGGGATAAAATTTGTTCTCCCTATGAGGTCAAGAGACTCAGTAAAGGGCTAGCAGATGATGATGCAATGCTTAAAGGGAGCAATAGGTCCTTCTTGCCCTTGACTACTGCCAAGACAGAGATGACCTAGCACCCTCAGGCTTTAAGTCTGGTTGTTGTCAGGACTGAATGGGTAGGAGAAATTCTTTACTGTTTAGCTGTGCATCTGTTTATGCTCTTTGTGATGGGTCAAACAATGAATAGGACCCAGCTGTGTTTTCACGTGGGACCAGCTGAAAGGGTTTGGGCTTCTGAGTGAGCACCAGCTGAGATTTGTTAGCTCTGTGCTGCCTGCAGGGTGAGTGTACAGGGTGGGTGTTTGGCTCCAGACAGGCTGTACAGATCCTTGTCACTAAAACATCCTGGAGTGTGATGGGAAGCTGTGCTGGGTAGTGCTAAGGCAACTGACAGTTGTCGCTGACCTCTAAACAGGATGAGGGAGCAGCGGCAGCAGAGTGGAGAGACAGTTGCTGGCGCTGCACTGACAGTCAGACACACAAACAAAGCCAGGGAGGAAGCCCTCCTTGGGACTGTTAAAGAAATCTCAAACTATAGGATGTGATGATGGGCGTATATGGCTAAAAATAGCTGCAAAAGCATAACGTGACTTAAAAGATGTGCTGTAAAGTCTCCCTTTCTATATTTAGAATGGACTGTGTGTGCTTATTATTTTTTTACTTAATGGAGGTGCCTTGTTTTTACGTTATTTTATATGACTTTTTATAAGCTTTATAAGCAAGGAGAGGAAACAGCATAAATCAAAGAATAACCTTTGCTTGGTTTATAAAAGAAATAAATAAGAAGCTATGAAGATTTGGGAGACTGTCATACAGCTTCTCAAGCAGTAGCCTAAGAGGCTCAGTCACTATAGTTTGATGATTGGGTGTAAAATCATGTTTTATTATAGTTATGATTCTTCAAATACACTTTGGAAGCCAAAGGCTAGGGAGAATGTAAGCAACACTTTGGGGGACTTCTGATTTTGCTCTCAGGGTTTGGGGATGTTGGTCATGTGTATGTGAGAGTGCTGTTCCCCAGATGTTATTCTACTAGAGGAAATGCAGGTGTGAACCACTCATAGGTGTGCTCTTTTACCTTTACGTGTAGGTAGTAAGGGACTTTTGTGTCCAGCACTTGCTATACTACCCAATAGACCTCAGTACATTTTTTGATTCAAACCAGTGTCTTTTGGCTTTTTTTTTTTTTTTTTGTAAGTAAGAAGGTCTAAAAAAGAATAGATCAAAACACTTTTATTACAAACAGTTTTTCTGCTGTTTTCGGAGTGGTAATATAACATTGAGTTCACATACTTACAGCATTTGTGGATGTGGTCATTTGCTTCCTAGTGGAATTATTTATGTGGTACAAAAGAGGATGAATTGTGTTTTAAAAAAAACAACAACAACAAAAAAAAAAAAAAACAGACAGTGACTGGGAATAAGATGCCTGCTGGCACATTTTTACCAGATAACAGTTTTGTGACCTTTGAGGAATTTTGTGTAGTACTCCTAGCAGGGGTTGCTACGCTTGCAGATTTGAATTTTCCATTTTCATTTGTAATGCTCAAACTACTTTCACAATGGCCTTTTTGGCTTTTACAGTAAACTAACGAGTGAGCATTACTGTTTACATACACAACACAAAAAACCTATGCTCAGTACTTTCTGATAGGGCCATTATTACTGTGTACTGATATGAGTGCTTGGTTTAAGGAACAAATTAAATTAACAGCTGTTCTGTGTTACAGTAACATGCTGTGTCAGACTTTGTCTCACAAAAGTCAAGGAGAGGTAAAGCTTTTCATGCCCTCAAGTCACCTGGCCTGATAGAAATTGCATAGCAACTTCTCTCTCATTCGGGGTGGCACTGTGATTTCCAGCATGACTGCCAGGCTCATTTCTTTCTCAGCAGGGCATGCTGTGCTTTCTGCAGTGTGCAACTTCCACAACTCCATTTCTTTACTAAGGTTTAGAGAGGAAATGTCAAAGCCTCTGAAGCAATGTTGTTCACCAGCTTGCAAACATCCCCAGGCTGTCAAATTTTTCTTTTGTGACTGCAGGAACAGCCCAGGAAGATGGAAGGCTTTCATTGTTAAATCTCTGCAAGAGCTGTTTAAACACACACACACACAAAAGTTAACATAATGTGCATTCTTTACAGTAACTTTCCTCAAACTGGAGGAGAGAGTTCAGTTCTTTCTTTGGCAGAACCTTTGAAGCAAGATCTCCCCAAAGACAGGAACCCCCACAGCCTACCTACCCAAAGCTTGGTCTTGAGGACAAAGGTGAATGCCTTCTTTTCCTTCTCTGAAGGCAAAGGAAAAATCACAAAAACAACCAAGGAGCAGTACTGACGAGAGGTAAAAGAGTGCATCTTTTCCTATTTAGGATTATGAGACTAGTATGATATGTCAAAATGTGGCCCAAAACAATATATGTATTTCTTATGAGGGCTGGTCAGATTTTTGGAGATCCCACAGCACTTCTGTGCTATCTGTTCCTGTTTTAGCTCATGGTAAAAAATGTTTTCTTGTGTTCACATGGAACACACTGTATTTGTTTTACACCCTTTGCTTCTTGTCTTGTCACAGACTATGACTGAGAAGACCCTGGCTCCCACTTCTATTTTTCCCTTCCATCAAGTATTTACATGCATCGATAAGATTCCCTCTGAGACTTCTCTTCTCTGGAGTGAAGAGCCTCAGCTTTCTCAACACCACAAATTAAATGAATTCCATTCCCTTAACCAGGTGTTTGGTCCCATGCCCATAATTTTCTTGCACTGGGGAGACCATCGCTGGACCAGTACTGAATGAAGGGGAGCAACACCTCCCTCAACCTTCTGGTGATATTCTTCCTAAGTCAGACCAGGATACCATTTGCCTTACTTGCCTCAAGGACACGTTGCTGACTCGTGTTCAACCTGGTGTCCACCAGGACCACAAAGTCCTTCTCTGCTGAACTGCTTTCCATCTGGGTGGCCCCAGCATGCACCAATGCTCAGAACTATTCCTTCCAGGTGCAGGACTTTGCACTTCTCCTTTTGAAATTCATGAAGCTTCTGTGGGCCCAATTCTACACGCTGCTGATGTCCCTCTGGATGAGAGCCTGATCACCTGGTATATCATCCACTCCTCCCAATTTTATAACTGTGAACTTTCTGGTGGTGTAATCTGTCCCGATATCTAGGTGACTAATGAAGATATTAAGCAGTATTGGCCCTGTATCATGTCCTGGGGTGCTCCACTAGTGGCCTGCCTCCAGCTGGACTTTGCGCTACTTGTCATCACAGTCTTCCAAGTTGGGCTGTTCATTTAGTTTCCAGTTCACCTCACTATGCACATATTTAACCCATACTTTGTTGTCTAGACTATGAGAATGTTGTAGGAGATGGTGTCAAAATGATCCTTCTCTCAAAATCTGTCCTTCTTTCTTCTCCACTGTATTGCTGACATTTCTGTTTTGGCTTGCTTTGTTTGAAACAAAGTTTATAACAACTGACTTATGTGTATTTCTCTAATTGGCAAATTTCTGTTCTCCTTTTTGGTGAGCAGCTTCATTTCATTTGTTGAAACCTATTGTCAGCTGTGTAATCTGCAATGCAGTTACTGCTGTGTATCCCCCTCCCTTAGCTCGGATGCATTAGTAGCTTAGTGCTATTTTCCTTATGATGTTCAGTTGACCAGTCTATGATGTGGAAGACCACTGCCACAGGCAGGGGTGTTCCCCACCAACCAAACATAGCTGTCAGAAGTGCTTACATGACTTGTAAGTCTTACAGCTGGAATTTCCAACTCTCACATCTCCCATCCCTCTGGTGGTTTCTGCATTTTAACCCAATATGTTAGTAATATTTCAGTGGCATTTGAGTCAGATCATCAGTAGCACCCACCTGTCAGCTGAGTTTTGTTGCTTTTTTTAGGTAAGGAAGGGTCTTTTACAACATGAGTTGCATACTTGTGGGGGAAATATGCTGCTCAGAGGTGCAGGGAAGGTCTGTTAACTGTTGTATTAGGCGAAAAGCGGAGCGTTCGGGATGTAACGTGGAAGGCCCTTCCCCATGGTGCTTGTTATTGGTTGACCTACTTACTTGAACCCGTGATGTAAGAAGGAGAGGCTGTACTTCTTTGTTTTCATAGCAAAGTGTATGACCACTCCATATATGAGTTTTCGGAAGTGGGTGGAAAGAGTGCGATATTCAATATGATTGGCCAGTAGCCCGCGAGAACTTCTGGAACAGTCTAGTAAAAGATAAGAAACACTATATAGTTCTGTAGCTTTTAACAATAAACGCCATTTTGCTGCTCATCATATTGATGTGTAAAGTGCAGTGACGGGTCAGGACCAGGTTTTGGTTCTCTGCGTGCAAGGGTAATACGAAAGGGGTCGCCGGAGTTTGGTAACAGTTAACCTACTTAACATGTGAAGAAAAAATGTTAATTAGCTTGTCCTGGACCACTGCGTTAAAAAGTGACAGCACTAGGATCAGAGCTCTCGAGTATGTGCTCTCATTTCCATACACCCTGTCCTCTGGGACACTGGGTGCACTGCTCTTGTTTCTGTTATCTCCTCCTCTTCCCCACTGCCCCTTAGGTGACAAACAAATGGAAGAGACTGTGTTTTTGGGAAAAAAAATGTGTATTAGGAATTATTAAAACATAGGCTGTAGCTTTAGAATAGTTCATTTGGAATGTGCAATCAGAGCTCATTGAGTCCAACTGTTTGACCACTGCAAGGCTAAACAAAAGATAATCATATTATTGAGGGCATGGAGTATCAACCACTTCTCTAGGAAGCCTGTCCCAGTGTATGATCACTCTCACAGTGAAGATTCTTTCCCTAATGTCCAGCTTGAACTTTCCTGATGCATCTTTGTGAAGTTCCCTCATGCTCATGATGAAGTAGCTCCTCAGAAAGAGGATTTCAGTCACAAGTAGAACTGGACAAGCAGTTTTTAACTCCGAAGTTGCCAGAGAAAAGAAAATGTTTTCTTCCTCAGCCACTAGATCATTCCCAGAACTGAAACTACAAGGAACATTAACGTCTGTGGGTCACTGTCCAAACGCAGTACAGTGTTAGCTATGAGAAGTTAAAAGATGACTAAATTAATTGGTCAATTATTAATGTTGGTCCCAGCCAACATTAGAGTAGTCATACAGTTGTAGAGAATTAGGCATGTCAGAGCAGATGCCTGGAGAGTTTGTGCTAATAGAATGTGGCTGCAATTCAAATAAATGGAGACCTCTAAGTCCTTAGAAATGTTAAGAAATTGGCTGAACAAATGCATAAGATCCACAAAACTACCAAAGTAAAAAAAAAAAAAAACAACAAAAACAGCAAGAACTGAGGCAATGCAATGTCAGGTTCTGTTCTGAGAAAAGATATTGTACGCTGCCATGAATATAGCTGACTTTTACAAGTGACCTAGAGGGAATTTTATCAGAGACATATTTTGACAGGCATCCTCTGCTATGAGGCGCTGAAAATTTTTGGGCTACAAGTCCCTGCTTAGACCTTTTGGGAAGTCTTGCACCAGCTCAGGACTGACCGAGTTCTTTCCTGAAAAGATAATCTGCAAGTCCTTTGTAGTGGGTGAATGAACACCAGTGCACAGGGCTGTCTAGTGCTGAGCATCTCAGAAAAGCTCTACCACATTTCTGAAATACGTATTTGAACTAGGCCAAGTTTGAAGGGCTAGACTGACTGCTGCCATTGAAATTATTTCTGTTGCTCTGATATTGAAAAAGAACAATGCCTTTGCAATGCTGATGTAGAATGTAGTACTTGTAGCATGCTTTGCACTTCTGCTAATTCCTTATTTGTCACTGCATTTGTAATCACTACCTTAAGGTCTCTTAGAAAGTTAAAAATATGGGCAATGAGAAAGCATAAAGAAAATGCTCTGAAAATGTATTAAAATTTTCTCTTCTGTTTTTCTCACAGGAAGGGTGAGTTTGGAGTTGGCTGCTATGTGCTATTCTGCTCAGTAGATGTGTGCCTGGCTACAGTAGGTTAAAAGGAAATCAAGGGTGGTGCCACTCACATTCCACCCTTAGCTCCCTATTCACCTTTTGTCATCCACCCTTGCATTTGAACTCAATCATTTTACCCACCCATCTAGTTTCCATGTGAAATTGTGCTAATGGAGATCTGTCTCACAACGTGCAGAGAGACTTAAACTTGTTTACTTGTTTCAAACTTAGTTTTTGAAGTGTGTCTGACTTACTGTATCCCAGTTTGGGTCAACATCTGGTTTCTTTCCAAGCATGTACAGTTCAAGGACCGTCTGCCATTGAAGTAGGAGGCTGATTATGCTCCATGGTTCAGGGACATTAGATTCTGGGAATGAGGTGTAATTCTGTACCTAACAGGAAGGAAAAGGCTAGAAAGGGGTCTGATAATGATTTAAATGGAGCAGGTCCTTGGGCATGTGTTTTACATGCCCTACAAGTTCTGTACACCCATAGGGGCTGACAATACGCTAGAGACGCATCTGGTGCCAGAGGTCAGTTCCCCCAGGAACTTTCTGAATTTTTATATTCCATCATCTTCTCCCTGTGTCTTGATAGAATGTATTCTCAAGTATCAAATGAGGCTTTGTGGCCCTTGTCTACTTTTCTCTTTTCCAAAGGTCTTTCACTTCCCATTCATAATCCAAGCTTCCCTTCTCTTTTGTCTCAAGTTCTCAACTTTTTTTCTTTTTTTTTTTTTCTGTATTGGAAATCACCTTCCATGTTAAATGACGCCAAAGCTGTAGTTGTACCAACAAGGCATTTTTTTTTTAGGAAATAAGCTCTGGACTGCACTGTAGGCTTTCACTGTACACACAGAGGGGCCTGTGTTTACCCTCAGATGTCAGGACAAGGTGTTCAAAGGATACAGCTGGTTAACAGCTCAGGGCCTAACTAGTGTGAGAAATGCACAAGGCTGAGCTGGCCAAGTTTTCCACACAGAGAAAGGAAAATTTTCCAGCTTCTGAGTGTAGGTTTGTTCTCTCCCTGTTTCTCTCTCAATAAATAAATATTTAATTGGTCTAAGTAAAGTGGAATGAGTTCATGGAGAGCTACCATCTTATGACTATTTAGAGCATCCACTGGGGACATTGAGTTTTAGATATTATGAGGCTGAGGAAAGATCCAAAGCTAAACAGCACGCATTCAGAGTGAGGGCTCTACATGCAATACAGCGGCACTGAGGTCCTTGGTTACTGACATGGAGTCTTTTCAAAGGGAGGCCCTAGTAGAGTCACTTCGAGAACACCTATCTGTGGGGCTTCTGCCATATTACTATAGTTTGGGGAGCCGAAGGGCTGTTTAGACTAGTCTTGGGCTTGGTTTGAAACAGATTTAACATGTCTGGAGGATTTAATTGCTAGAACTGTAGGAAGTAGCTAAAAGAACTGGGGATTGCAGATGTCTCCAAACTCAGGATCAGATTTTGAGAAGACAAGATAACGAAGACAGGTCATTTTGTAGATCCTGTGCTTAGTGAAATAAAAGTTACCATCTCTTTACAGTTGGATTACAAAAACTGATTTAAAAAAAAATCTGATTAAGCTACACATCCTCCTAACCGATATTTCTGAGGCAAAGAGAGAATATAGCAGAACGTAAGCAATGGAAATTGCAACAACTGAATAAACTGAATTCTGATGTGAGACCCAGATGTCAGAAGTGTTTACTCCCTACTTAAACCCCTCAGCTTTCATCCTGACCCTCCCTCATTTGTCCACATTGCAGAGAACCATGTGTATGTGCTAAGGTATAGCAGCAACTTGCAGACATGCAAATTCATGAAATCTTGTCCTATGTCAAATCTGTTGGCAAAATTAGCATGTTTACTTGTCACAAAATTCATAGGTACAAAAGAATTAGCTTATGTACAGCCCTCTAGTCTGACATCAGGTGTGTAATGTTCATAGCTATCGGAGAATGATTCTCTGCCACAGGAAATGTTGAAAACATTAACAAATAATAAACCAAAGAATCTGATTTAAGAACAAAAATGGAAACAAAAACATAATTTATGGAGTACCAGAATGTTGGTGTTTTGCTTGTCAACAATGCCATGGTTCAAAGTTTGCTTGCCATTTTTCCTGTGAAACTGCCAAATATTCATAATTAAATTATTTCATGCACCTTACAAACTTGCCAAGTCTCACTTTGTAAGAACAAGCTTTCCTAGAAATCTCTTTTCCATTCCATGTTATAAATGCAGCGTAGGTAACCTCTCTGTTTTGCCATAAGAGGCCATTCTCATAATAGGTACTGAGACTATGAGTTTAAAATAAGAAATGGGCTGGTTTAGATCCAAACCTTTGAAGCTGAACTGAGGTGTTATATATTACTGTTGTTGTCAGTCTCATTTTAAGACAGACATCCCTCCTCCTGACTCATCAAATGCAAAAGGCCTCTGAAAGTCACTAGAACATGGCATTTGCAGCTTCCATATCTTTTGAATTTGAGGATTTCCTGGGGTGACTAAAAGAATAGGGAGACATTATTGACTCTAGCAAACGTAACTGACACAAATCACTTTATGCAAACTCAGTTACTTTAAATGACTATGCTAAAAATATTTATAATTCATTGGACACATTATGCTCTCTTCTTCGGTCAACATGAATTATTTTAAAATATTATATACATGTATGTATATTGCTATGTGGTATCAGGAAAATGCATTCTGTCGTGATTCTCTGACACCTCTTTTTTTCCCCTTTGATCTGCAGTATTCTTTGTGCCCAATCCATTGCCTACTTCTAAAAGCCAAAACCAAACCCACAATGATTGTCTTAGATGTGTCTTCAGAAAAGCTAAAGAAATGAATAATTATAAACAATGTTATATGTCTTAGGTGAGATGAGCAAGCAGTCATATAATGTAATTATTAAAATTAGTGAAATTTGCCAGCAGTCTGTATTGATATGTGGATCACAAAGAAGAAAAAGCTTTATTTTCCCTCCCCTCTCCTCCTCCTCTCCTCCTGTGGCAGC